>NC_142878.1:95566060-95717575 GCF_051225735.1 Oryctolagus cuniculus | reverse complement strand
TGCCTTTATATTCTAATTATTAGAATAGCAGTGTGAGATAGAGAAAGATGTTTCAATCTGTTGGCCTCACCCCCCAAAGCCTGCAAACATTCTGGAAAGGCTAGGACAAAGTCAGAAGCCAAGAACTTTATCCAGTTCTCTCCCATTGGTGGTAGAGACCTAAATAACTGACGTAATACCTGCTCTCCATCAGAGTGTGCATTAGCAGGAAACTGCACTGCAAGAAGATTGTACTGAAATCCATGCACTCTGATATGGGGTGTGGGGAACCCAAATGACATCTTAACAACTCTGGAATAGTTCCTTGGCCATTGTTATATTTTAATGATTTTTATTGGAAAAAAAATTAGTGAGGGAGAGACATAGAGATATCATCCAACCCACTACCTCACTCTCCAAATGGCTGCAACAGCTACAGATTAACCAATATGAAGCCAGGAGCAGGAACTGTATCTTCTTCTCCTACATGGGTTGCATAGACCTGAGTTCTTCAGACATCATCCATTATCTATCCATGTACCTTAAGAGGAAGCTGGACTGAAAGCATAGTAGCTGGGGCATGACCCAGCACTACAAGATGAAATGTAAGCATTGTTAGCTGAAGCCTTACCTGCTGTGCCACAACATCAGCATTCCCATTGTTATTTGCAAGAGCAGTTGCACAACAGTGCCAAGCAAAACTTCTGGCCCTGTTGACGGCAACTTCGGAAGTTAATCAAGCTCCGCAAACCCTGAGCACCCTGGGAAATACCAAGGCAGACACGCGGAGTGTTCACAGCCAGAGGTTCCTTCAGCATCTCCCTGCAATCCAGTGCTGTGTAATCAGATGTGGTGCGCTCTCTGACTTCCTCTGATCCATTATGAACACAATGGGACCTATTCTGAGCATCAACAACAAAGTCAATGGCTTTGCAGGCTGCACTGCTGCCTACTGGCTCATTTCAGGCAAGTCTCACGAGTTTCTCCAGATGGTCTGGACACCACTGAGGCCCTTCTAGACAGAGAGAAGACCACCAGACATTCAACAATGGTGGGAATCTTGAGCACACTAGGGGTAAGCAGTCATCACCAGGCATCTTTATGGGTGACAACCACCATGTGTTAGGGTCACATTATAGACCCTTATGAATCATCAGGCACTAACTCCTATGGCATTGTGATCTTTCCCAGTATAGTGCATCAGTCACGCAATATTCATTGACAGACTATGAAGAGGACATGCCCTTGGGTCGACTGCCATGGTCAGCATTAAGACGGGACCCAACCTCTTCCCATGAGTCCTTGTGTTGCTTCTGCCCACCTCTCAGCTATCATTTCTGTTCCTTGGCATGGACAGCCTAAGACTTCTGTTCTTCACCTAGATCAATCCCAAGTCTTTTGTACTGATGTGGCATGCTTGTGTAGAGCCCGGACACTTAACACAACACCTCCCTATATTGGTAACACCCTACAATAGCCACTCAGGCAGGACAAGTGGGGAATTGACATAGCTGTCCATGACATAGTATAAGTATTCTCTGAAGTACATTGAGTCATCTATTAACTCACCCATCAAGGACCTTCTCAAAGATGGAGGATAGGAATGGAGGCATCCTGCAGATTACCACCACCTCAAGAAGGTCATGCCTCCCTTTGAATTTGCTTTAGTTGATATTATCAGACTACCCCTGCACTCCTGGGCCACAGCAGGGAGCTGGACTGGAAGAGGAGCAGTCGGGACAGAATCTGGTGCCCTGACCAGGACTAAAACCCAGGGTGCCGGCCCCACAGGTGGAGGATAACCCTATTGAGTTGTGGTGCCAGCCCTTAATTTGAAGGCCAACAGTGCACCTTTGAGACTTCCAGTGGGCTGCCGGTATGGTCCTCCAGGGCTCATGGTCTGTGTTAACAGGATCTGGCTGGCCTTCAGTTGTCTCCTAGCATCCACCTGTGACACTATGTTGAGGACATCGTTTCAACTGATAATCAAGAGGAGGAGGAAAAATGGGCCTCAATCATCAGCAACTGACTTCTTGACCAAGTGGGTGTGGACCTTAGTTCCATGTGAGATGAGAGCTTGCAACCTCAAATTTTGGTCTATATTTTGAACAAGGATTTCAGACAAATTCCTCAACAAATCCACATATATCTGCTTTTCCTCACTGATTCAGTTTCAACCAGGGAAGCCCAGCACATTTTCAGTTTCTGATAACACCAACTTCCTCACCTCTAAAGAACCCTAAGATTCATCTGTCTCACCAGCCACCCACAAGATGCACCTTGGTCAGGCATACTTCCAAGGAAAAAGCTAAGGATTACTCTACGGCTAGTTTTTGGTTCTGAGGGTCCCATGGGTAAAGGACTTCAAGTTAGCTTTGAGCATGTAGTGACACTACTGTTTGACTCACAGAGAGTTTGGACTACCTCCCTCAGCATCATGAGCTGGTCCCTGGCCTCCAGCCACTGAGAATCTCTTGTTAAATGGAAGTGGTATTTTCAGAGGCCAGACAAACCCACACCCTGAGGAGTCTGTGTCCTTGACGAGGATGTCAGCCTCTGACATTTCGTGTATTTGCAGAGCCCCATCGGTCATCTCACATCAGATACCTCCTTCCAGATACCGGGGTAGTGTCATGTGTCTCAGGGGGCAGAACTTGTGATCGTCCTACTTGTCGTCGAGCAGTCCACCCTCACTCAAGGCCATCTTGAAATTCACATATCCACCAATTCTTGGGACAACACCAATTCCTAATGGCCTTTGTGTGGCCTCAAACTGGACACTCCATACCCTTACTTTGGAGTTCCTCCTTTGGTGGGTCACTGTTGATATCTGTGCTACTGGCCTAACCTCACTGAGCAACTCAGCTATTTTGATTGCCAAAATTCTACTGCCTTTTTTTTTTTTTGACAGGCAGAGTGGACAGTGAGAGAGAGAGACAGAGAGAAAGGTCTTCCTTTGCCGTTGGTTCACCCTCCAATGGCCGCTGCGGCCGGCGCGCTGCGGCCGGCGCACCGCGCTGATCCGATGGCAGGAGCCAGGAGCCAGGTGCTTTTCCTGGTCTCCCATTGGGTGCAGGGCCCAAGCACCTGGGCCATCCTCCACTGCACTCCCTGGCCACAGCAGAGAGCTGGCCTGGAAGAGGGGCAACCGGGACAGAATCCGGCGCCCCGACCGGGACTAGAACCCGGTGTGCCGGCGCCGCTAGGCGGAGGATTAGCCTAGTGAGCCACGGCGCCGGGCTCTACTGCCTTTTAATGTAGCAAAACTGTACTTTATATTATCTACCTCCTTGCTTTCATCGGGGAGCCTCCCAGGCTTATATGATTTGGGACCTCATAGGCCTATCAACTTGGATTTCAGCTTGTAGCTTTCCTATTGTATCCAAGTCAGTTGTGGAAGTCCCCCAGAAACACCTGCTGTACAGACAAAACTGTCATTCCTGCTTCTCGCGTGATTGCATTTGGAGTGGTGATTATTCACATGCTACCTGGCAAGTGGATTTTGTTGACCTGCTGTAGCAAATGGCAGGTGCTTACTGTTACGTAAGCCTACACCAGACTACTCCTTGCTCCTTTGTTCATGGCTGAAAATGTCATCAGATTCTAAGTACTCCATCCCTGGTGCATTAAACATGGGACCAAAAGTATCTGAAATACTTAGTTCCTGTCCATTTGGTGTATACACAGTGATGGAGTTTTTAGTTCACGTGAAGGTTATTTTTTTTGAAAATTTTGAAATTAACAATACTTGTACATACTTAAGGGCTACTGTGTGACATTTTGGTACATGTCTGCAATGTGTCCTGATTAAAAATGGGATGATCAATATTTCCCTTTACTTGTCAGTACTTAGGATTGAAGACTTGGAATATCTTCTGTATGTTCATTCAACACATACTCAGTTATTGTGAGCTATCCTCTCCATTATTCTGTGTAACATTCTAAAGTTACTCCTTTGATATACCTCTGATGTGGTACCCATCATCCAAACTCCTTGCATTTTCCCTCCAATGTCTTACATCCTTTATTAATTATTATGTAGTCAGATTGGTGCATTTTAAAGATTTATTTATTTTTATTTGAAAGGCTGAGCTATAGAGAGAGGGAGAGACAGAGAGATGTTTTCCTTCTGCTCATTCACTACCCAAATGGCTGCAATAACTGCAGCAGAGCAAATTCAAAGCCAGGAGCCAGGATCTTTCTCTGGGTCTCCCAAAGTGGATGTAGGGGCCCAAGCACTAGGGCTATGTTCCACTGCTTTCTCAACCCATAACCAGCGAGCTGGGTTCAGAAGAGGAACAGCAGGTGGGTTCCCACATGGGATTCTGGCACCACAGGCAGAGCCTTAACCTACCATGCCACAGCACTGGCCCCCGATTGTTTTAGCTTGTGTTTGTGAGGGAGTGGGTACAGTATTTGTCTTTCTGTGTCTGGATTGTTTTCACTTACTTTCAGTTTCATACATCTTGCTTCAAGTGACAGGGTTTCATTCTTTTCAAGTGGCTGGATAGTAATCCATTCCGTATATATACAACAAACTCTTGACCCCTTCAGCTGATGAACTCTCAGCTAATTTTGTATGCCAAGATACTCTTCCCTTTTAGTGAGACAAAAATGCCGTCTGCTTTATCTGAATCCCTGCCCTCATAGTGGAGACTGTGGTTCCAAAATGAGTTTGAACTCCTGGGCATATCTGATGTGGGGACATTTTCCTATTGTGGTACCAGAATGAGTTTCTTCTCCCAGGCATATCTGATCTGGGGACATCTTATGCCTGTCATTTTGGATTTCTGATTGTGGTTTTCCTATTCCATCCAACTCGGTTGGAAAGTCCCCCAGGGATGTCTGTTTTGCAGACAAAACTCACATCATTCCTTTTTCTCCCATGGTGGTGTTTGGAGAGGTGATTCCTCTCACATGCCACCTGGCAGGTGGATTTTATTGGTCTACTGTTGCAAGAGGCAAGCGATTATTATTGTTGATGACCACACCAGAGTGCTCCCTGCTTTTTCCTTCATGGCTGAAAATGTGCTTCAAACATGAGACTACAGATACATGAACTACTTAGTTCCTTTCTATGGGGCATGGACCCAGTGTTGGTGGTGCTGGTTCATGGTATGGTTCTGTTTTCTGAAAATTTTGACATTAACAATAATTTCACCTACTTAAGGGCTACAGTATGATGTCTCGGTGCATATCTGCAATGGGTCCTGATGAAAAATGGGATAATCAACATTTCCCTTTCTTTGTCAATATTTTATGATTGAAGGCTTGGAATTTCTTCTGTGTGTTCATGTAATACCTACTAGGTTATTGTGAGCTAGTCTCCTCACTGTGCTGTGTAACAATAGGAACTTATTCCTTTGGTCTAACTCTGATTTTGTGCCCATCATCAAAACTCCCTCCATCCCCCGCAGTGCCTGCCATCCTTTATTATGCATTATACATTCAGGGTTTTAGCTTGCTTATGTGAAGGGGTGCACACGTTATTTGTCTTTCTGTGCCTGGCCTTTTTCACTTAACACGATATCCTCCAGTTGTATACATTTTGCTGCAAAGGTCAGGATTTCATTTTTAAATGCTTGAGTAGTATTCCATTTAGTATGTACACAACAAATTCTTGATCTCTTCATCTGATGATGGATACGTTGGTTGATTCCATATCTTGGCCATTGTTAACAGTGCTGCAGTAATCATGGTGGAGCAGGTATCTCTTCGATACAATGATTTCATATCTTTTTGAGATATACTGAGTGCTGAGATTGTTGAGTCATATGGCAGTTCCATTCTTAGTTTTTAGAAATCCCCACGGTGTTTGCTGCAGTGGTTGTACTCATTTAGATTCCCATGCTCAGTATATGAGAGTTCTCCTTTCTCCATATCCTTGCTAGAGTTGTTTACTTTTTCTTTTCGATAGGCATTCTAGCATTATGAGGTGATATCTCTTTGGGGTTTTGATTTGCATTTCTTTTTTTTTAAGAGCTTTTATTTCTTTGAGAGGCAGAGTTAACAGACAGAGAGGGAGGCACACAAAAGTCTTCCATCTGCTGGTTCACTCCCCAGATGGCCGCAATGGCGAGAGCTGAGCCCATCCAAAACCAGGAGCCAGGAGCTTCTTTCAGATCTCCCATGTGGTTGCAGGAACCCAAGCACTTTGGCCATTTTCCACTGCTTTCCAGGCCATATGCAGAGCGCAGGATCAGAAGAAGAGCATCCAGGACATGAACCAGTGCCCACGTGGGATGATGGCCCTGCAGGCAGAGGCTTTGCCTGCTATGCCACAGTGTGAGCCCCTATTTTCATTTCTCTGATGGCTAGTAATAGTTTTTTTTTTTCATCTATTTGTTGGCCATTTGTGTTTTTTCTTTAAAGAGTTGTCTTTTTAGGCCCCTTGTGCCCATTTCTTAACTGCATTAGATGCTTGATTTTGAGTTTGTTGAGTTCCTGATATATTCTGAATATTAATCCTTTGTTGGGTAAGTAGTTTGTAGGTATTTTATCCCTTTCCATTGGTTGTTTATTCACTCTATTACTGTTTTCTTTGCTGTACAGAAGCTTCAGCGTTTGATGTAGTCCCATTCATCAAGTTTTAATTTTGCTGCCTGAACTTCTAGGGTTTTTACCAAAAAGTCATTGCCTCTACCTCTTTTAAGAGATATCTCTGGGGCCAGCGCAATGGCTCACTCTGTTGACCCTCCGCCTCCAGTGCCGGCATCCCATATGGGCGCCGGGTTCTAGTCCTGGTTGCTCCTCTTCCAGTCCAGCTCTCTGCTGTGGCCTGGGAAGGCAGTGGAGGATGGCCCAACTCCTTGGTTCCTGCACTCACATGGGAGACCAGGAGGAATCACCTGGCTCCTGGTTTCAGAACAGCAGAGCGCCAGCCATAGTGGGCATTTGGGGGTTGAACCAACGGAAGGAAGATCTTTTTCTCTGTCTGTCTCGCTCACTGTCTAACTCTATCTGTCAAGTAATTTTTTTTTTAAAAGAGATGTCTCCCTATGTTTTATTCCAGCAGTTTTGAATTGTCAGGTCTCAGATTTATATCTTTGATCCATCTGAGTTGATTTTTATTTTTTATTTTTAGTTTTCGTTTTAAGCTATCCCAGGCCATAGCAGAGAGCTGGACTGGAAGAGGAGCAGCTGGGACTCAAACTGGCACCTATATGGGATGCTGGCACTGTAGGCAGTGGCTTCACCCATTACACCACAGTGCCAGCCCCTGAGTTGATTTTTATGTGTGGTGAAACATAGACGTTTAATTTCATTCTTCTATATATGTATATCCAGTATTGTCAGCACCACTTATTGAAAGGACTATGGGATTCTCATCAAAAATCAGTTAGCTGTTACATATGTATGTTTGTATTTATGTATTTTTCTCTGTTTTCATTGATCTTGGTATCCATCTTCATTCCAGTTTCATCCTATTTTATTTACTATGCCTTTGTGAAATCAGGCATTGTTAGGCACCCAGCTTTGTATATTGTTTCTTGTATAAGATCACTTTGGCTGCTCTGGGTCTTCTGTAGTTCCATAGGAATGTTAGCATTTCTTTTCTGACTGTATAAAGAATGTCATTGGTATTTTGATAGGATTGAGTCTGTAGATTTCCTAAGGAATATGAACATTTTAATGTTAATTCTTCTAATTGATGAGCAGGGGATGTCTTTCCATTTTCATGTGTCTGATGATTTATTTCATCAGTGCTTTATAAGTTTATTGTGATCTTTCACTTATTTGGTTAAATTCATTACTAACTATGGAATTTTGGTAGCTATTGTAAATTTAGGTTTCTTTTTTCCTGTTTCATACTTTTTATTTTATTTAAAATATACAAATGTCATGTATTTCATATATACAGATTCAGGAAGGTGGTGATACTTTCCATTCCACTCTCCATCCCGCCCGTATTCCCACCCTTCTTCCTCTCCCCTCTCCTATTCCCATTCTTACTTTTTACAAAGATCTTAAACTTACCTTTACAGAGGATCATTATTAGTGTGTAAGAATGCAACTTATTTGCGCATTGATTTTGTATCCTGTGACTTATTGGTTTATCACTCCAAACATATTTTTACTGCAGTGTTTTAAGTTTTTCTGTCTAAAATCATGTCTTCTGAACAAAACATATTTTGACTTCCCCCTTCCCAGTTTTCATCCTTTGTTTCTTTACTTTACCTGAGTACTCTTTTGAGTACTTGAGATACTATATTGACTAAGAACGGTTTATGTGGAGTTCTTATCTTGTTCCAAAAATCAGGGGAAATGTTTTCAGCTTTTTCCCATTCAGTATGATATTGGCTATTGTTTTATCATATAGCTTTGAATTTTGAGCTGTGTTTCCTCTGTACCTTGTTCAGTTTTTTTTTTTTTTTTCATGAAGCGATGTTGAATCTTGTGATGGAAGCATTCTCTGCACCCATGGAGATGTTCATTTGTTTTATGTTGTTCATTCTACTGATGTGATTTCATTGATTTTTATAGATGTTGAACCACACTTGCGTGACTCTGATAAAACCCACTCATCATATTATATGTTGTGTATGTATACATATATGATACCTTTTTGATGTATTGTTGCATTCATCATGTTTCCAAAGCCTCACAGCCTAGAAAGTGTTTGAAATAAGAAAGCTTGAACTCACTACCCATGCTTTTCAATCCCAAAAAGTCCAAAACATTTTCCCAAGGTCACAGAATGACAGACTGTACTAAGGAAAGTAATCAAAACCTAATTCCAGGTCTGGCACTGTGGTGTAGTAGGCTAAGCCTCCACCTGCAGCACGGGCATCCCATGTGAACACCAGTTCATGTCCAAACTACTGCTGGCCAGAATCAGTAAAGTGTCATTAGGTTTGCGTGTTTTGTTTTATTACATGCTGTCTTTCTATGACCTTGGGAAATGTCTTCAACTTTCTGGGATTGAAAAAGCATAGGTAGTGAGTTCAGCATTCTTATTTGAACCACTGTCTAGGCTGTGAGGCTCTGGAAATGTTATGAAGTCTTAGTTTGGTTGTACTCCTTGTGCGACTCTTCAAGTCTAAAATGATTTCTTTTCTTTTCTTTTTTTTTTTTTGACAGGCAGAGTGGACAGTGAGAGAGAGAGACAGAGAGAAAGGTCTTCCTTTTGCCATTGGTTCACCCTCCAATGGCCGCCGCGGCCGGCGCGCTGTGTCCGGCGCACTGCGCTGATCCGATGGCAGGAGCCAGGAGCCAGGTGCTTTTCCTGGTCTCCCATGGGGTGCAGGGCCCAAGCACCTGGGCCATCCTCCACTGCACTCCCTGGCCACAGCAGAGGGCTGGCCTGGAAGAGGGGCAACCGGGACAGAATCCGGCGCCCCAACCGGGACTAGAACCCAGTGTGCCGGTGCCGCTAGGCGGAGGATTAGCCTAGTGAGCCGCAGCACTGGCCTATAATGATTTCTTATAAAAAGTTTAGAAGCATAGACTTTTTATGAGTCAACATACACGTGAATGAAACCCTCATGTCATCAGATTTTTTTTTCTGTGCTCATTTTTAATAAAATACCTATTTTCAACTTTATCCAGTTGAAGGGGTGGAATGTTCTAAGTTTAGAGCCTGTTTATTATAAAAGTCATGACTTTTGTTTGTTCAAACTAGGAAATAATCTTTTTTTATTTTTTATTTTTTTTATCTTTTATTTAATGAATATAAATTTCCAAAGTACGACTCATGGATTACAATGGCTTCCCCCCCATACCGTCCCTCCCACCCACAACCCTCCCCTTTCCCACTCCCTCTCCCCTTCCATTCACATCAAGATTCATTTTCGATTATCTTAATATACAGAAGATCAGCTTAGTATACCTTAAGTAAGGATTCAAACTAAGAAATAATCTTTGTAGCTAACCTCAGGTGACACCAGGTTGGCATTATATTTCTGGTTAAATTATAAGCTCCTTCAATTTCCTGATTAGTAGTGTATTTATAATCAATGGCACGCAGTTGAATGTTTTAGAAGTTTTATCTACTTATTTGAAAGGTGAAGTTACAGAGAGGGAGAAGCAGAAAGAGAAGCTATCCATCAGCTGGTTCATTCCCTAAATTGCTGCAGTGGCCAGGGATGGGCCAGGCTGAAGCCAAAAGCCAGGAGCTTCATGTGGGTGTGCCACATGGGTGCAGGGATCCAAGAATTTGTGCACATCTTCTGTCGCCCTCCTAGATGGATTAGCAGTGAGCTGGATCAGAAGTGGAGCAGCTGGGACTCGAACCACCGCCCAGCTGGGATGCCGGCACTCCAGATAGTGGCTTAACTCACTGTATCACAGCTCGAGCGCCACAAAGTCTAATTTGTAATCTTATGCTTATCTGCTAACATCATGCCTTTCTTCAGATAAAGGAAATCCCTGTTTTCACAAGGACGATTACATAAAGAAGTTGACAGGTGTATCTGTTGTCTTCTTTTCTGGATTGTTTGGTCATCTTTGCAATAACTTCCTTTTCCTTCTCAGAAACAAACATCTGAGGAGTTACTGACATGCACATTCCATTTCTTTATATGTTATTGGTTTATTATCATTGGAGGAAGTCTTCCTTGATTTTTCTCATCAATACAGTCCTAGACATTCACCTTAAAATCCACCTCAGCAGTTCTTTGTTCTTTATGGTGAGAGCTTTTGTGTTTAGATAACTAAAATTTGAGGGCTTCCAACGCTGTGGTGTAATAGGTAAAGCCGCTGCCTGCAGTGCTGGCATCCCATGTGGGTGCTGGTTCAAGCCTGGCTGCTCCACTTCCAATCCAGCTCCCTGCTAAGGCCTATGAAAGAAGTAGAAGATGGCCCAAGTCCTTGGGCCCCTGCACCTGTGTGGAAGACCCAGAGGAATCTGCTGGCTCCAGGCTTTGGATCGGCGCAGCTCTGGCTGTTGTGGCCAACTGGGGAATGATCCAGCAGATGGAATACCCCCGCTCTCTCTCTCTCTCTGCCTCTGCTTCTCTCTCTGTGTAACTCTGACTTTAAATAAATAAATAAATAAATATTAAAAAATTAACAAAATTTTGAACTATGTTTTACTTTTGCCCAATCATTTTATGGAAAAGTGCTTTGAGAAATCAAAAATAAAATTATCCGTGAAAAACTTAATTATTCCTACTAAATTACAGCTATTTTTACTATATTATGTAGCTATGATTGTAATGTTTTAATAGTAAGACATACATTAGAATGTTGCATATTTTTCTTTTCTACAAATTTAGTTATTTCAATTTAATTTACACAGATGGTAATTATCCTGTAGTAGAATGGAGAAAAAGTATATAGATAAAAATGCAAACATGTGCAAATTTTCAACTTCAAATATGTAAATAATTTCTTTTTCAAGATTGGTATTTATTTGAGAGATAAGAGTAACAGAGAGAGGAAGAGACAGAGAAAGTCTTCCATCTTCTCGGTCACTCCCCCAGTGGCTGCAACAGCCAGAGCTGAGCTGATTGGAAGCCAGGTGCCAGGAGCCTCCTTGGGGTCTCCCACATGGGTGCAGGGGCCTAAGCACTTGGGCCATCTTTCAGTGCTTTTCCTGGGCGTAGCAGAGAGCTGGATTGGAAGAGGTGCAGCCAGGACATGAACTGTTGCCCATATGGGACGTTGGTACTGCAGGTGGTGGGTTAACCCACTACACTACTACACTTGCCCCAGTAATGCCTTTTGTAAGTTAAATGCATCATATTTGTTAGAGAGGTGCTCTTCACGCACACACACTCACTCACTCATTTACACTCAAAAGTTTATAACCAAAAAGTGTTATTTGTATTTGGTGTTTGGAAAATACAGCAAGTATATCTGCAAAGACACTTAAGCAGATCAAGGGTACACAAAAATGAGACATTGATTAGGATGACTTTATGGAGAAGGTGATCTGTGTGAATGAGAGCTATCAGAATAAAATACTCTTCTGCAGTTTGGTCAAAGTTTTCTAATTCTTGCTTCTATTGCTTAGTCTAATAAGAAATAAAATTGATAAGGAATAAATGGTCTGCTTCATAGTATTACATACATTTTACTAACACCAGATGTGTTGGAAGTGACCTTCTTAGGAGAAACAAGGTTGAGACTTGTAAACAAATTACGATAATCATTGAATCTTAAAAGGTACTAATGATTTTGGAAGAGAATTTTGGAAGGAGGAGATAACCACCCGTGATGACCTAGTCACACAGATTTATTGTCAGAATTTGTGAGGCTTTATAAAAACTATAGGATAAACAAAACATCATTAAGATTGGTAGTGCTGTTTAGTCCCATTTATAAAGATATGGGAGCAGAGGGCAGGGTCGTCACCCAAGTGCCCACTGGAGCCCAGGGCTTAGCCTGTAGAAGGGAAGCAGGAGGTTGAGTCGTCACCCACACCCACTGTTGCCCGGACACAGCGTCTGTAGAGACTAAAAGCCTTTGGGAGTTGTGGCTGGCACCCAGTACTAGGACTTCCAGACGAACGCAGACGAGAGTAGAACCACAACTTGAAGTAAAAGTCATTGTGAGAATTTCTGGTTCTGCATCTTAGCTCAGAATTTGGAAGTCTGGTGTTTGGATGGAGATCATGGAGCTTTCAGTGTCGTGGAAGGAGTTCTGGGGGTGTGTTTTGTGGCTGGCAGAAATCCAGGACCCCAGAGCAGCTCAGAGATTCCCAAAGGGAGAGCAAAGTCACTGTGGGAGCCGGGATCTGAGTCATGGCACCAGTGTAAGGCCACCACATAACACACCAAACACCAGAGTAAGGGAAAGAGTGTATTGGGGGAAACCCGACAGACTGGATGGAAGGGGTGAAGAAGGAAAAGAGGCAGAAGGAGAGCGTAAGAGAGGGAGACAGAGCTCCAGTTATTTCCGATGCAAAAATCATTACATATTTACTCCAATCCAGAGATGGATGTCAGCAAGCTACAGTTTTCTATAAGGCTTAAGATAACAATGTTATTCTTGAATCATGTGATATGTATTCGTATTTTTTACCACAGATAATTTCATAAATTCTCAATACTAGAGCCTAGTGTAAGAAATCACAGAGTATTGTGAAAAAGATCCATGTATTGTTTAGGATGCATACTGTATGTATTTGCAATCATGACAGAGTTAGGGGTCAGATTGCCCAGTAACAGATTTGCAAGTAGCATATTTTTCCATACATACTCCTAACAATTGCTATGTCAAGTCTTACATCAGCCACTAATTTAAGAGAACTGCACTGGATTAAATTATTCCATGCTATCTCGCTGAGGGGTTGTGCTTTATTCCTCAGTATTTTTTTATGTTCCTCAGGCTTCTCTCCTCATTCATTCATCTGGCTCTGAAGGGTTATTCAGTTTCATCTTGATCAGCAACCATGTGCATTACAAGATATGTTGAGAAATCCTGGGTTTTCTGCATGGTTTTGTTTTGTTTCTGTTACTTCTGATACAGGAGAGTAGATATTGTACACAGTCAAATTTCACACTTTCCAAAGCACCAAACTCATCTTGTTTCTGTTTTGTCCCACCTTCAGACAGACTGCAGTAAACAACATCTCCCAAAGCTTCCTGTGCAAAATTGCTGATCCCCACTGTCCCAGCACCACCTATCTGTTGCTCTCCATTGGATTTATCTGTTGCACTCTCATTGGAGTATCATGTTAGCGTAGCTACTGTAGGTGACTAGCTAGTGTTCCTAGTGCCCCAGTACACTAGGTTCAAGAGATACCCTGACGATGAAAGGCGTCAGATCCTCCCACACTGAGAAGGAGGTGTTCCGTGGATATGATCCTCAGGATCATTGGAAAGGGCAGCTTTGTCGAGGTGAAGCTGGCCCTCCATCTGGAGAGCAGAACCAAGGGGGCTGTGAAGATCATTGCCAGAGGTGGCAGGGATTCTTCTGAGTTCCCACAAGCATGGGTAGAAGCAGAAATTTTGCATTCTCTGCATCACCCTAACATTATAAAGCTGTCACAGGTAGACTACACAGCAGATAGAGCCTGTCTTGAAAAGTATGTGGTAGTGTGCAGCCTCTTTCAGGAAGGAGAAGCATGTTGGTATTCCATTCAGACATTAGCAGCAGTGGAGTACTGCCATATGCAGAACATTGTTCAGAGAGACTTAAAATTGGAAAATCTCCTTCTGGACTATAAAGTATCTATTAAGCTAATTGACTAAAACTGACTGAAGGCCAACTACTAAAGTCATTGTGTGGGACCCTTGAATATTACGCCCCAGAAGAGTTCCTAGATAAGGAGTTTGATGGGTATAAAGCCGATGTGTGGAGCCTGGGCCTGTACACCATAGCGACAGGGTGGCTGCCCTTTGAAGGGGAGAGCTTTGTGCATCTGAAGGAAGCCATCCTGGCCTGCTCTTAACCTAATCCCCTCCTATATAAGAGGGAACCTTCAGAGATGCTGGATTGGCTAATGACTTTTGACCCTGCTGAGAGGCCCACAGTGGCAGACGCATTGGGCCACAAGTGGCTCAGCATGGAGCAGAAAGAGCCCAAACCAAGTGACATCACACTTTTCAGTCTCTTGAGTTCTCCCGAGAACCAGGAAATCCATGAAGCTGTGGAGCACCTGGTGTCTCAGGAGGGCCTTAAAGAACAGGGCAGCGCTCCCCACCCCCCCATGCAGTGCTGGAGAAAATACCAGCCAAAGGCTTACAGCAGAGATGCAGAAAATGAAACTGACATGGGTATCCTAGGTCCTTCCCAAAATGCTGAAAGTCAGAAATACCTGCCAGGCCTTGTCTTCCAGCTGGTCTGTGAGGAAGAGGATGGCCGCTTGTCCCCTGCTCTGAGCTGGGGGAAATCCCAGCCAAAGGCTTGCAGTACACAAGGAGGAAACGAAACTGACATGGGGTTCCTAGGCCCTTCCAAAGTTGCTGAAGGTCAGCAATACCTGTCCGTCCTTGTCTTCCAGCTGGGTCGTGAGGAGGAGGATGGCTGCTTGTCCCCAGGAGGGCTTCAGTGGAGCAGCAAGAACTGAGCTCACTAAAGGGGAGCCTCTAGGATCTGCTCAGTATGCTGAGGCTCAAAACTACCTTGTGGAGCTGGGCTTTCAGCTGAGCCATAAAGCAGCCTCCCGACGCCCAGTCTGCAAGCCAGTGCCATGTCCTCAGTGCTGCCTGAAGGTGACCCGTCATCAGGGCTAAATGCCTGCCACGGGGCCCACAAGACAGTTCCTCACCTGGTATGATGAAGATCCACACTTCCTGGCCAGTCCTCAGGTACAAGAACCCCATTACCTCTGTTTCCAGTCTCAACACCAGCAGTAGTGAGGCCCGCAGTTCAGATAGTCCTCAACCTGACATAAGGAGGAGGACCTGCACTCGCGGCCTCAGATACCAAAACCTGTTGTCCTCCATACCCACTCTCAGCACCAGCAGCAGTGAGGCTGACAAGACAGATGGTCCTCAACCTGCTGTGAGGAGGAAGACCTACATTCCCTGGCCAGTCCTCAGGTGCAGCAGCCCTGTGTGCTCCATCTCCACCTTCACATCAGTAACACTGTGGATCGTTTAGCAGACAGGAGCCATTCCCAGGGAGTGGCAGAGAAAGAGCCTCCCAGAAAAGCAGTGGGACGGGGAGGCATGGAATTCACCCGCTATAGCAGCTGGGAGCTCATTTGGTCAGTGTCGCTCCCCCTCTTCGTGGAGGAACGACACTAAGCCCTGCCTAGGCTTCATATCCGAGTCACGGCACCATTATGTCGCTCCCCGTCTTCATGGGGGAACGACACAGGACCCTGCGCTGTTCTTTTCGTCTGCTCGGCCCTCCCCGGGTTTGCTGCTGGTTCTTCCCGGGTTGGCTACTATCCCTTCCACCTCCGTGGAAGGGCAGTTCCCCCTGGCCACATTCCCCACTTCCGCAGGGGAGCGGCACACCACCGGCCTGCTTTCTCGGGGGCTGCACGGGTTCCCTTAGATGTTCCCCATAGATGTTCCTGGTTCATGCCGTCTCTCTCCTCCTTTATAGTCCTCCTCCGCCAATCCTAACTCGGCTGCCCACATGCCGAGTACGCTGCTCTCCTCCAATCAGGAGCAAGTCCTACAGTTTATTGGTTGAACTGGAGGCAGCTGTGCGGAAGCTGTTTACTTCTCTCCCAGCGCCATATTGTGGGAGAGCAGATGCATAGAATAAGTCTTAATTCCAGTAACTCAGTCCAGTTCGGGCTGCTCCCCACAGGTCAGGACAGAGGAACAGAGGAGGGAAGTAGGTACTGTTGGGGGACAACATGGAGCCTCCACAGTTGGTCTGTAGGTGGCTGCCATGGAGATAGGGGTGGGAGCTGGGTGGAGGATGGATATTGGCTGGGTTTGGAAGTCAGGCTAAAGGGACCTAGAATGGGGAACCCTACCATCTGGATGTGCTCTGGCATTGGGTTCATTGATTGACTGGAGAAAAGCGAGGCAGAAGGGTCAGCAGGGCCATAAGAATCATCTGGACAAGGCCTGAGTACTGTGGGTACGGGACTCAAGAGGTTGGTCACCAACAGACACAGCTACCTTGGCTAATGGGGAAATGAGGGCTCCGACTCACAGTAGGGGCCTCTCTGCCATCCCTTTCTGCTTGGGGCCCTCCATAAGAAGATTGTCTTGGATACACAAGGAGCAGGAGCAGTTGGAAGGTGCAGTCATCCAGGCATATGGCCATCATTCAGCCTGGCAGCAAGAAACCACATCACCAGCATGTACCGAGCATACAATGCGTGCCTGGGCCCAGAAAGCAGGTTCCTCATCCATGTACGTGAAGAGAAGGGCTTCCACTTCATTCTTGCTCTGGCGATAGCTGCAAGAACCAAGGTCATCATGGCCAAGCATCCCCTGGCAGGGTCAAGCTTACCTGAAAGGTCTCATTTCACCTGAAAAAGACACTGGCTTCATCTGTAAAAACTGATCTCATCTTGGGGGCTGATGTGTCCTGCCAGAGGCCTTGGGGAAGCTCAGGCTTAGGCTTGGGCTCAGCCTTCTGGTACTGGTCCACTGGGCATTGGACCTCAAGAGTACAAGCACGTGCCTATTTTCAGTGACCCCGGGGAGACTCCTAAGCTTGCACTCGGGTTGACTGGGGTGGAAGGGCAGAACGAAGGGGTAACACATTCTGCCCAGAGGTCAGGACCTGGCAGGCCATTGTGCCAGTCCAGGCACTACACCTATGGCAGGCCTTGAGCCTTGCACTCTGAAGACATGACCCCCAAGGAAGAAGTACCTTTAGCAAGGCCAGCCAGAGCCATGAGGACCAACAAGTTATGAAACTGCCTTGATTGCAGCCCAGGGCCCCTTGCAGCCATAAATTCAGTGCATTGGGGAGGTTGGCTGACTGTGAGTCAGTAGATTGCGAAGACCCAGGACTGACTATAGATACGCTCAGCTGTCTCCCTCAAGGGAAGGGTTTGAAAGGGAAGGTCTACGCACTGGGTTTCTTAAGGAGTGAAATTCAGATTCATGGACTCCCTACTAGAGCAGTGATAAATATGGTGAGATCTGCAGGTTCGAGACTCAATTTTCATGATCCTGGCAAAGTCGATTGATATGTCCCTAGCTAGAGGAACATCCTCCAACACTGCGAAGCCTATGGGGTTGATGCAGGCCCAGGAGGAAGGCACCACATCTTACAACTTGTGGCCAGGTCCAGGGAGGCCCCTCGCTTGGATCTCCATTCCTTTTATCTCAATTTTACATTAGAGAGTCCCCCCGCCCATGCTTTGATTGCATCTCTGTGACATAAGACCTCCTGACTGGAGTATAGCCTAGGGATCTCATTTGGAACACTTAAGAGTGCCATAGGCAGAATACACCAAAATCACAGGAAATGGGACTTGCCTCCTGGGAAAGAGAGTAAAGAGGGTTTTCCTGGTTTGCTGCTGAGGTCTAACAAGCTCTGAGAGCAACACTGAAGTCCTATTGTGACCATCTGACCATCTGCCAATCAACAGTGAGGCCTTCAGGGAACATAGATATTTGTTGAGCTTTGGGGTAAAATCTACATATAATGAAATGAAACTCAGATGTACAGTTGGGTGCATTTTTTTGTCTACATGAGCAGTGTATGGAAAGTACAGATGCAAGGGTTTGAACCCACATGGGTGTTTCCTAACCAGCAATGGTTTGAACCCACATTGAAAGTGTTTCCTAAACACCAGTGGTTTGAACCCACATGGGAGTGTCTCTTAACCACCAGTCCAACAACTGAAGTAGCAGCTCCTTTGCCTTACAAGATCTCTGTGTGGCCCTTTGCAGTCAAACTCTTTGAACTCCAGTGGCCGCTGACAACCATTCATTCGTGCGTTCTCCATCTCTATTTGGCCTTTTCCCAGAATGTCCTATGAGTTGAATCTTAGCATGTAGCCTTTAAGGTATGGATTCTTTCTCTTAGAAAAATGCACCTGAAATTCAGCCCGGTCACCACATGACTTCACGGCTTGTTCCTCTTTCTCACTGAATCCTGTTCCTCATTATGGATCTGGTATAGTTTGCATATTCATCCCTCATGAAGATCATCCAGTTTACAGTTTTTAGTGATTGTGAATAAGACAGTGAGCATGGCAAGGGGTTTTTATGTGTGCTTGTTTTCCAGGTCAATTGAATACATAGAGATACACATTTGGAGTCTGATGCTGTGTGTGTACTTTTGTAAGAAACTGCCAGATTATCTTAGAGTTCCTGTTCTGCTTTGAATTCCTTTCTTCAGTAAATGCGTGTTCCTGTTACTCCACATTTCTGTCAACATTTCCTATTAGCAGTTCTGTTTGATTTTACGCAAATAGACTTGCAGTGGTATTTCATCATGCTGTTAACACTCAGTATACTATTTTTGTGTGCTTATTGGAGGTAGTGTCCTATTATATACTGTGCCAGTTGCGGTGTGGAGGGGTCACCTTTTTGCTCATTAAACATTTTTAGGTTTCATTTATTTATGTGAGAGGTAGAGTTACAAACAGAGAAGGGGAGAGACAGAGAGAAAGATCTTCCACCCATTGGTTCACTCCACAATTGGCTGCAATGGCCAGAACTAAGTCGATCCAAAGCCAGGAGCCAGGAGCTTCTTCCGGGTCTCCCACATGGGTGCAGGGGCTCAAGCACTTGGGCCATCTTCTACTGCTTTCCCAGGCCATAGCAGAGAGCTGGATTGGAAGAGGAGCAGCCAGGACACCACTAGTGCCAATTGGGGATTCTGGCGCTACAGGCAGAGGTTTAGCCTACTGAGCTACAGTGCCGGCCCCTCTGGATTAAATTTTAAGTGTTCAGTGTATAATTGGGAACAAGTCCTTCATTAGCTGTAAGTTTTGTAAATATTTTCTCCTGATGCTGGCACTGTAGAGTAGCGAGTAAAGCCGCTGCCTGAAGGACGGGCCTCCCGTATGGGCTCCGGTTCGAGTCCAGGCTGCTCCTTTCCTGATCAGTGTGGCCTTTTTAGTGGCACAATGGTAATTGTCATTATTTAAAGCATTTTTGAAAGTTTTTACTTTACGTGTTTAATACTAGCTCCTCTACAGAGAAGCTCCACATTCTGATGGAATATAGTTAGAGACTGGAAGGCAGTTAGGTAGATATGAATACTGACGATATTGTAGACTTCCAGCAATATTTGAAGGGTGGTGATGCTCGTGTTTAACAAACAATTCTAAATTACTAATGCACACTGAGATATCTACAAATGCATTTGGCTTTGTTTTAAGTTATTTTCCACTGGGGGAGTGGCCGTGTGAGGCGGGACGGGAGACTGCTTCAGATACCTGTGGGAACTGTGAGGATGGAATTTTTTGGTTTGGTACACTATTCATTCCTGATTGTTGAGATACATTGGCATAGTCAAAATAAAAAGTAAAAAAGGCAGAAATATGAGATCACAAATAGTAAAATAGGGCATAATTTGGATGGCCCCCACCCTCAATTCATTCCATGCATATCGTAGTCCAACCTGATTTTGCTCCCAGCTAGCTCTTGGTCGGCATCGACCCCTCACTCTGCACTCTGGCCCTTCTCACAACCTCCAGGTGGCTGAGATTTCCCATGACCTCATCTCTCCAAGCTCTGCTCTCCAGGCCACCTGTTAAAGTACAAGGATAGGCCGGCGCTGTGGCTCACTAGGCTAATCCTTCACCTGCGGCGCCGGCACTCCAGGTTCTAGTCCCGGTTGGGGCACCGGTTCTGTGCCAGTTGCTCTTCTTCCAGTCCAGCTCCCTGCTGTGACCTGGGAAGGCTGTGGAGGATGGCCCAAGTGCTTGGGCCCTGCACCCGCATGGGAGACCAGGAGGAAGCACCTGGCTCCTGGCTCCGGATCGGTGCAATGCGCTGGCCGTAGCAGCCATTTGGGGAGTAAACCAACAGATGGAAGACCTTTCTCTCTGTCTCTCTTTCTCACTGTCTAACTTTGCCTGTCAAAAAAAAATACCACAAGGATAGCCCTGTCTCTCTAGGCCTGGCCTCTACCCTCACCTCGGGGGTTTCCATTCTACATCTTCCTAACTAACACTCTGAGGCTCCTTCCCACCTGCCTACCCCAGGACCCCTCCTTCTGTCCCTGCACTCTTCCCACGACCACGTCCATGTCACACTCTAGGTCTCTGCTTCCATGCTGGCACCCAGGAGTCCCTTGTCCTGATGTCCAGACAGAAAGTCTCTTCCCCAGATCCACACAGGTCTCCCAGAGCTCCTTGCTTTGGGCAGCATTGCTTTGCTTGCTGCTCTCATTCTCTATTAGTGAATGCCGTGGTCCCAACTGCCCCAGCTTGGGGCTTGGTACCCCATAGCTTCTGAGAACATGATGAATGCTGATCTTTGTGCTAGGAGAGCTTTGGGTATATGGTGTTACCCACATCTTCCAGACCCTTGATCCTTTCCAGGACTCCCACAACTCTCCCAAGACCCCTAACCTCTCTGAGGAGTCCCTTTATCTCCAGGGCACTAGCCTATCCCATGGCCCCTCCAACCCCTCTTCCACATATGACTGTAGCCTTGAGGTAGGAGGAATGTGTTCTTGGGCCTGGTGTCTGTGCTGGGCCAAGGTTCACAGAACAACCCATCAGTGAGAGAGGCAGGCTTTCTGTCATGGAGTGTGAGTACCCAGGGCTAGCCAAGTCTGGGAGAGTCTGAAAAGGGGCTGGAGGAGGTTCCAGAGAAAGGAAGGCAAGTCGGAGAGGAGGCCCTAGAACTACTGGCCATCCCTTGGGCTGCACTTGACAACAGGTGGGAGACTTTGGCTGTGACAGTGTCTGGTTGTTAGTGCTACCTGTGTGAGAGCAGGTAGAGGGCCCGTACCTGGTATTTTCCTGGACTCTCGGTCTTTATCTTGTTCATGTCTAGCAGCAGTGTTGACTTCTTCCCCCACACCTGGGCAGTGATCCCCATGTCTGTTTTGTGACACAGCTACAGGAAAGGAGAGGCTTGGGTGAGACAAGGCCCCAGGGATGGAACAGGATGGGGTGGAGAACAGCCTGAGGTGCTTGGAACATGGAAGCCCTGGGCTCCGTGGTGTCTTGGGAGAGGCTGGCTCTGCTTGGACTCTGGCCTCATCACCCACAGTTCCCGGGAGGCATGGGCTTCATTCCCAGTAGATTCACCCTTTTGGAGCACCAAGATGCCTCCCAACCCTGGACCTAGTGGTGACCCGAATAGTGACATCAGTTTCCCTCCCTGGAAGATGACCCTGCAGTGGATGGACAGGAAGACTTTAGGGTGAGAACACTTACCTCCAGCCATCTGAGAATCAGGCAGCGTACTGCCTTGGAAATAGGCACTGCTTGCACCAACTGTGCAGGAAGTTGTCATAAGGGGACCCTCAACCTCCTCCTTACCTTGCTATTGCTCTGATATTTGCTCCAGTTCTTCAGCATCTTTAGGCATTTCTAGAGTGTGTGAGTCTCGTGGCTGGGAAAGGAGAGGAGATGGTATGAGTCCAGTTGCTGGCCTTTCTGCAGTGGCCCTTGGAGGCAGCATAGGAGCCCTAACATGACTGAACTTAAAGGAGTCAGACCCTGAGGCCCTAGATCTTCTAATTGGGTGAGTGTCTGTTGCCTTGTCTCCAAGGCAGAAAAGGCCAGCAGGACCCTCCTTGTGTGTGTGTTGGGGGGGGGGGGCTGGACTTGCCATCTGCTGCATTTCCTGGGCAGAAGTCATCACCCTTTGCTAGAGCTTAGTGAGGACTGTTCTGAGAAGGGCTGTGCTGCCCAGGAGTAGGTGGGCTCTGCCCTCAGCAGCTGTTGCCTGAAGTGACCTTGACCTGAAGTGACAGGGTCTGGGTGCTTAGCCTGAGAACTGTTAGCTGCTGAGAGCCTTCACCCAGGCGCCCACCCATCCTGGTGCCTCCACATCCCTTAAAGGAAGCCCCCTTGTCTACCTGCTTGTCCTATGTGCTTGAAACGCACCGTGCCCCTTCCTTGTCGGCGCCAGAATCTGTGACAGTGACCACACAGGCTGTGGCCAATCCTTTCCTCTGTGTCCTGTCAGCTGCTCAGGCAAGACACCTCCCCCCTCCCCTACGTGGCTTGCAATACGTAAGTCAACCATCAATAAAGGTGGGTTTTTGATACATTTCCAGAACAATCCCCTGGGGCACTGTTCCAGGTGCTCTGCTGAGCCCACCTCCTAGTCTCTGTGCTTCTGTGCAGTCCTGGGATGATGGTGTGAACAGATTCAAGTCCTGCCTCCTCCACCACAAGTCCTCCTCCCAGCACGGAACCCAGGGCAAGTAGGTCACTATGAACTGCAAACCCGCTTGTCCTGCTCTCCCTGGGATGGGTCCCTGGGCAGCTTCTCAGCCTCTGATGCCAAAGCCATGGCTGCTCCTAGGAGCCTTCTACAAGAGGCCTTTAGCCCAACCCTCTGGGACCCAGGGATCTGCTGGACACCTGCCCACAGCCCAGGCAAGGTGCCCCTCACCCCATGGCTACATGCTCTGGAATGTTGCTGAACTGGGCTGGCTCCACCAGCGACAGGGAGGACCTGCAGGCTGCCCCCTGCCCTTGGGAATCCCTGAGCTCTCAGCACCTGCTCTACCACAACTCTGTCCCTACCAGCCCCCTGAGTTGCTTGTGAATCACTCAGCTCTGGCCTAATGCTGACCAGGGTGAGCACTGTGATGGCAGCTGGGGACAAGTTCTCAAACAGGTAAACACTGTCCCACTTCAAGGGATGAGTTTCTGAAAATGACCCCACTCCTGGGACAAAATGGGGACAAAAGACTTCGTTGCAAGATCCACAGCCTCCCTAGGGCCAGGCAGCAGCTCACTCCTTCTCTTCCCCAGGCTCCACCTGTGGCCCTCCATGGTGACTCGGCAACCAGGGGGGTGGGGGTGAGGGGGCCTGGTGAGAGGGCATGGACACTCAGGGACTGGTGGAACCAGGGCAGCCCCTTGGGGTTCTGTGAAGCAGATCCCCAACTTGTCGATATGCAGCCTCCAGTTCTGTAACTGCTCACACTCAGCAATGATGTGTGCTGCTTCCTGGACCAGCAAGACCTCCAGGTCCCACAGCTCCTTGAAGCTGAAAGGGAAAAATCCCACCATGACACAACCTCAGAGAACCACAGGGAACTGCTCCCCACAGCTCCTGTCCATCAGATCAGAGGAGGTGTCAGCCCCACAGGCAGTGAGTGCCTGAAGCCCAGGTCCCAGAATGGTGAACTGTGCAGAGGACAGGGACATGGATAGCCCCACCCCACTTCCCTAGGATGGTCATTCTTCATCCTCCTTTGCCATCCAGCTTTCCTCCCATGACCATCACTGCACCTGTGCAGAAGGCTCCCACCCCACTCCCACCTGTGGGAACCACATGCCCGGTGGGTTCACAGATGGGCTCACCCCACACCTGAATTGAGTGCTCTGCATAGTGCCTGCCCAGACATCCGTGTCCTGACACAGGCTCACACCCAGGGCACACAGGCACCCATGTTCCAGGGTCACTCTGAGGAAGCAGCGACATGACTGTATCCACGCTCAGCACACAATGGGCATCACTGAAGACTCAGCCAGCATCACCCTCAGCAGCAGCCCAGAGAGCCCAGGGCCACACACCTGGAAGCAAATGTCCTCAAGTCGCAGGACCTGCAGAGCTGGATCCATCGAGCTCTGCCAAACATGCCTCCTGTCTAGAAAATGAACCCCAGGTCCGTCAGTTACTGGACACATGGAAAGAGGGGGTTCTGGGTTACTGGAAACACTGGTGGCCTCTAACTGCCACAGAACATGGAAAGAGAGGGTTCTGGGTAATGGTAGCTTTGTGGAGTTTTACCAGTCCTGTCCCAGTGGTGCCCTCCCAGCTCAGGAGGCACGAGTGTCAGCCTCCTCAACCTCAGAATAAGCACAACCCTATACTGGGGGCTGCTGTGGTCTTTGCAGGGCTGAGGAAAGAGGGAAGAACTGTGGCAAATGTGCCATGACCTAGCTCTGCCACCACCTTCTGTCAGCTGCTCGATAAATCCCAGCCTTCTGCAGGGCTCTCTACCTGTAACCTGTCCTCTTCCTCCAATACACCTCTGTTTTGAACCAATGTTTTACTATTATTAATTATTATTATTATTATTATTATTGTTTTATTTGCAAATAAGTGCAACGAGAAAAAGGAGGAGAGAGATTTTTCTAACCTCTGGTTTACTCCTCAAATGGCTGCAACAGCTAGGTCTCAGCCAGGCATTCTATACTCTTACATGGGTGGCAGGGACTCAAGAACGTGGGTCATCCTCTACTACCTTCCCAGTCACATTAGCTGGGAGCTGAACTGGAAGAGGAGCAGCCAGGATTCAAACCATCCCTCCAGTATGGGATGCCCATTTCCCAAGCAGTAGCTTAATCTGCTATGCCATTGCTACCCCTTGTAACAACTTTCAAAGCCTTGGCATTTTGAATTTCAATTAGTGCAGTGAGTTCCCCCCACACACCTCACCCAGCTCCCTGAGTTCAGTCTGTGCCCGCCCCTGCAGTAAACAGGACTCCCAAGGCTACAAACTTCTGACACAGGACAGGTCTCAGCCCTGCTGATCCATTCTGTGTCCTCCCACTCTGCTCCTGTCTTGTTCCTCTGTGGTGCTGTCAGCACTGGTCACCAGAGAGTTTTCCCGGGATGACAGAGAAGGGAGCAGATGGCCGAGCATGGCCTTCTTTGTGTCCTGTGTCGGCCCCACCTGTCTGTCTGTGGGAGGAACAGGGCCCCTGCCCTGGGTGCAGGTGAGGGGTTGAGAGACGAAACACTGTGATTTCAGCACCGATACTGAACACACATGCAGGTAATACTGAAGCCAATGCTGACAACAAGGGCTTGGCAAGTGTGGGGGAGGGGCAGGAGCACCCGGGAGAGCTGGGTGCTGGGGAGACCACCAGGGAATGCTAGGGATCCCTGTCAGCAGTAGCAGCTCAGGCTCCTCTAATGCCATGCTCCTCCAGATCACCTCTGGCCCCTGCAGAAGTGTGAAGGGCCTGGTGGGTTTCGTCCAGCTTTGTGGGCTTGCTCCTGCTGCATTCCAGCAGCCTCTGCTCTTCCCAACAAAGCAGAGCCTGAACTTCACTCCCCTGTGGAGTGAGCATGTGTGTGTGTGTTTGTGTGTGTTTGTGTGTGTGTGTGTAAGCATATATGTATGTCCTAGCTGTGTGGGTTCTGCTCCAGCATGAGCATACAAGTCCTTTCACTGTCACCAGTGGCATGAGTCTGGCATCAGAGTTGCTGTGGGAAACCATGAGGGAAATGGCACAAAGCCAATAGAATAAGGAAGCCGGTATAAAGCCAAAAATATAAATATTAATATAAATAAAATGAGGACTGTAAATGGTGAGTTGAAGCAGTATAGATTAAAAAAAAAAAAAGATGGGATATCTGGTTACAGTTATTCTTGAATCAAGCATAAAACCAAGAGTGTAACTTGGTAAATGTATACATATATCCAAAAGAAAATGTAACACACAAAATAAAAATTAAAAAACAGAATGGTGGGCTAGTATGGGAAAACAGGTTCCTAGCAACAGAACCAGTTTTATTCAGTTTGTGGCAGCCAAAACCAGCCAGTGAACAGTTGTCTAGCATTTATCTTTTTTTAAAGAAGTACCTCAGGCAAATCCATTTTTAATAACTGAGTTCCCTTTGTACTAAAAAGGCTTAAATTTACTATTCCCTCATCAATATATCATAAGTGGAGGTGTTCTCTACCTTTTTGAGATTAAAATATCAGATGGAAACTTTTTTCTGTATTAAGGTACGTGATGGCAAAAGTTGTTGATGAAAGAGAAATAAGAAGGCAATTGAAAAACTGGGAATCCATAAAGGAAATGGAATAAAGCTGAAAGGATAAGGAGCCAGCACAAAGCCAAAACCATAGGTAAAATGAGGACTCTCAATGGTGAGTTGAAGCAGTGAAGAATTTTTTTAAAAAAGAAACCTGATATCTGATTACATTATACATAAATAACCATATAACAAAGATTGTCACTTGGAAAATTTATACATACATCCAAAGCAAAATGTAACACACAAAATAAAAAACACAACTAAAATAGTGGACTAGTATGGGAAAAGAGGTTTCTAGCAACAGAACCAGTTTCATCCAGTTTGTGGTAGCCAAAACCTGGCGATGAACTGTCCTCTCGTATTTGTTTTTCTAAAAGAAGTACCTGAGGCAAACTCATTTTCAATAACCCTCTGTACTAAAAAAAGGCTTACATTTACTATGGCCATGTACATATTTCATAAGTGGAGCTGTTCTCTGCCTTTTTGAGGTTAAAAGGTCAGACGTGGGGAACTTTTTCTATATTAAGGTACACTATGGCAAATGTGTTGTGCTGATGAAAGAGAAATAGAAGTAAATTGAAAAAATGGGAATCCATAAGGGAAATGGCACAAGGCTGAAAAGATAAGGAAGCCAGCATGAAGCCAAAAATACAAGTAAAATGAGGACTCTCAATGGTGAGTTGAAGCAGTCCAGAAATTTTTAAAAAAGGACCAGATACCAATTACATGAATTCCTAAATAAAGCATAAAGCCAAAAATGGAACTTGATAAATTTATAAAACTATCCACAATAAAATATAACCTCCAGACACACAAAATCCAGAATGGTGGATTTTATGGGAAAATTGGTTCCTAATAGCAGAGGTGGTTTTATGCAGTTTATGCCAGGCAAAACCAGCCAATGAATAGTCCTCTAGGAATCCTGGTTTGTTTGTTTGTTTTTGACAGGCAGAGCGGACAGTGAGAGAGAGATAGAGAGAAAGGTCTTCCTTTGCCATTGGTTCACCCCCCCAATGACCGCTGCGGCTGGCGCACTACACTGATCTGAAGCCAGGAGCCAGGTGCTTCTCCTGGTCTCCCATGCAGGTGCAGGGGTCTAAGCACTTGGGCCATCCTCCACTGCCTTCCTGGGCCACAGCAGAGAGCTGGACTGGAAGAGGAGCAACCGGGACTAGAACCCGGTGCCCATATAGGATGCTGGTGCTGAAGCAGAGGATTAACCAAGTGAGCCACAGCGCCAGCCCCTGGACAGCTTCTTTTCTATATTAAGTTTTACTATGGCAGATATGTTGTTGTTCATGAAAAAAAAAAAAACTAAATAAGTAAATTTTAAAAAACCAGAATCCATGAGCAGAATTTAGTATGTGAACATCAGTACCTAACAACAGAATAGGTTTTGTAAATTTTGTGCCATTCAAAACCAGCCAATAAACAGTCCTGTAGCATTCCTGGTTTTTAAAAGAAGTACCTGAGGCAAACCCGTTGTCAGTAACTGTGAATTCCCTCTACTTAAAAATCTTCAAATTTACTTTTTCCACATATATTTATCAGAGGTATTATCTGTATTGAGGTGTGCTTATTCCTTCTGAACTGAAAAGGCTTAGTTTACTTTTCCCAAAAATATATATGAGAAGGGGTGCTGTTCTCTTTCTGGGGAATAAGTGTCATTTGTAGTCAGCATTTTTCTAGATTAAGGTATACAATGACAAATGCATTATATTGATGAAAGAAAACTAAATATGGAAATCTGAAACAACAGAATTTAATTAGGAGAAGCCATACAGTTGAAAGAATAAGGCAGCCAGTGTGAAGCCAAAAATGTAAATAAAATGAGGACTCTGAAATGTGAGTTGAAGCAGTCCAGAAATTTTAAATAAAGAGCTGATATCCAGTCACATGAATTGTTAAATTAAGCATAAACCAAGAATGTAACTGGGTAAATTTATAAGAATATCCAAAACAAAATTGAACACAGAAAACAGAAAAAGCAGTGTGGACTAGTATGGGAAAATGGTTCACAGCAACAGAAGTGGATCTATGCAGTTTCTGCCAGCCAAAAACAGCCAATGAACAGTCCTCTAGGGAGCAAGTGTGAAACCAAAAATATAAATAAAATGAGGACTCTAAATGGTTACTGAAAGCAGTCCAGAATTTTTTTAAAGGAAGTACCAGAGGGAAACCCATTTTTAATACTGAAAATTTCTTCTGAATTAAAATGATTTAAATCTACTTTTTCCATATCTATTTACACACACACACACATCAGACGTGGAATTATTCTATGCCATATTGAGAATAAAATCACAGATGTGGGTGGCTCTTTTCTATATTAAGGTATACTGCAGCAACTGTGTTGTTGAGTAAGAGAGAATTAAAGAATTAAATTTAAAAAACTGGAATCCACGGGGGAAATGGCATATAGCTAAAAACATAGGGGAGCCACTGGACGCCAAAAATATAAATAAAGTGAGGACTCTAAATTAAATGGTGACTAGAAGCAGTTAAGAATTTTTTATAAAAGACTGTATATTCAAATACATTAATTCCTCCATCAAGCAAAAAAACAAAAATATACCTTGATAAATTTATAAAAACATACAAAATAAAATGTAACACACACACAAAATTGGAGACTTGTATTGAAACTTCGTTCCTAGCAACAGAACTGGTTTTATCCAGTTTGTGTGGGCAAAAACCAGCTGATACAAAGTCCTCTAGCATTTCTGTTTTTTCTTAAAATAAGTGCTTAAGGCAACCACATTTTCAATAACTGTGAATTCTTTCTGAACTGAAAAGGCTTAAATTTATTTTTCCCATGTATATATATTATATATATATATATTATATATATATATAAGAGAAGTCGACGTGTTATCTGTCTCTTTGGGGAATAAATGTCAGATGTTGTCAGCATTTTTCTACTTCAAGATGTACAATAGTAAAAGTACTTTGTTGATTAACGAAAGCTAAATACATAAATTTAAAACACTGGAAGCCATGAGGTAAATGTCATATACAAAAAAAAAAAAAATGGAGCCAGCATGGAGACCAAATACAAATAAAATGAAGACTCTAAATAGTGACTAGAAGCAGTGAAGTAATTTAAAACAAAACAAAAACACCAGATATTCAATTACATGAATTCTTCTACCAAGCATAAACCAAAAATGTAAGTCGGTAAATTTATAAATATATCAAAAATAGGCTGGTGCCGCGGCTCAATAGGTTAATCCTCCGCCTGCAGCACTGGGGTGCCAGATTCTGTCCCAGTTGCTCCTCTTCCAGTCCAGCTCTCTGCTGTGGCCCAGGAAGGCAGTGGAGGATGGCCCAAGTGCTTGGGCCCTGCACCCATGTGGGAGACCAGGAGAAGCACCTGGCTCCTGGCTTTGGATCAGCGCGGTGCATCGGCCGCAGCGTGCTGGCCGCAGCAGCCATTGAGGGGTGAACCAACGGAAAGGAAAACCTTTCTCTCTGTCTCTGTCTACTCTGCCTGTCCAAAAATATATTTATATATATCAAAAATAAAATGTAACACACAAAATAAATTAAAACCCCAAATGTGGAATACTATGGGAAAAGCAGTTTCTGTCAAGAGAACTGGTTTTATCCAGCTTTGTGCCACAAAATCCAGGTAATGACCAGTTCTCTTGCATTCCTGTTTTTTTAAAAGGCAGTATCTAAGGCAAATTCATTTACAGTAACTGTGAATTCCTTCTAAACTAGGAAGGCTTAAGTTTTGTTTTCCCAAATATATATATATATGTATATATATATATATATATATATATATCACAATATATCATAATATGTAGTATATCATACCAGTACATTGAATCATAAGCATGATATAATTATTCCAATGGATGCAAAAAACCATTCAATGAAATTCAACACCCATTCCTGTTTCATAAAAAAAGAAACATAGTTCAATATAATAAAGGTTATATATGACAACTCTCAGTCACTGTCCTATTGAACGAGGGAAAATCAAATGCATTTCCTCTAAGATCTGGAACCACACTAGGATATATATTTATTGTTGCTGCTCTTATTCAATACAGTATTGGAATTTTTAGCCAGAGCCTTTAGGAAAGAGAAAGAAAGAGTACAAATAGAAAGGAGAAGCTCAAACTATTCCTTCTCAGATGATATGCTTCTGTATGATGAGAAACCTAAAGACTCCTCAAAAACACATTAGAACTGACAAATTCTGTAAAGTCACAGGATACAATCAACACACAAAACAAGTTACATTTTTATACACCAATAATTAACTCCCTGTGGAAAGAATGATAAAAACAATCCCATTCAGGAGAACTACCAAAAAATGCCTGGGAGCAAATTAAACCTGGTAAGTGAACGACCTCTGCAATGCACATTACAAAAAACCAAAGAAAGAAATTGAAAAAGACACAGAAAATGCAAAGACTGCTCATATTCATGGATTGTAAAAAGTAATTTAAAACTTTCCATATTACCCAAAGTAATTTACAGGGTCAGTGCTTCCTCATGAAAATATTTATGACATTTTTCACAATTGTGTTAAAAACAATACTAAAATTCACGTCTAAGCACAATAGATTCAGCAAAGGCAGAACAAACTTGAACAAAAAGAACAAAGCTGGAGGAATCACAATACAAGATTTCAAGGTATACTCCAGGACTATTGTAAACAACACAGCATAGTGCTAGCATAAAAACAGACACAAAGATGAATAGCATAGGATATAACAGGAGATTCCAGAAACTAATCCATGTATCTACTAATAATTGAACTTTGACAAAAGTGCTCAAAGCACGTATACTCTTTCTTCAATAAATGGTGCTGGGGAAACTGAATCCCCTTACACAGAAGATTAAGATTGACCCCTACTTTTTATCCTATACAGAAATCCACTTAAATGGATTATGTATCTAAATGTAAGGCCTGAAGCTATTCAACTACTACAACAAATAACAGGGGACATAGGTCAAACCAGTAAGAAAGACTATTGGCTATATAAACATGTATATATTTATTATATATATTATAGTTATTGCCAAATAAATAAATGAATGAATAACAAATGCTGGTGAGGATGCAGAGGAAAGAGAAGAAATGCAAGTTAGTGTAGCCAATAGGAAAAAGAGTTGAGTTCCTCCAAAAAAAATCTTTTTTACTATAGAAGGAATTCACTGTTATTGAAAATTGGTTTGCTTCAGGTAGCTCTTTTAAGCGAACATTAATGCTACAGGACTTTTTACTGGCACGTTTTTGCTGGCACATACTTGATAAAAAAAATTCTGTTGCTAGGAACTGATTTTCCCAAACTAGTTCACAATTCTAGTTTTTTTTCCATGTATGTTACATTTTATTTTGTATATATTTATAAATTTACCAAATTACCTTTTTGGTGTTATGCTTGATAGAGGAATTCATGTAATTGAATATTCAGATTTTTTGTTAACTTTTTAGTCACCATTTTGACTCCTAATTTTATGTATACTTTTGGCTTCTCGCTGACTCTGTTATTTTTTGCACTGTGTACCAATACACTCGTGGATTCCTGTTTTTTAAATGTATGTATTTAGTTTTCATTCACCAACAACTACATTTTTGCCATAGTACAACTTAATATAGAAAAAAAGTGACTCCATCTGGCATTTATTCCCAAAAAAGAAAGAAAATACCTCAATTTCTGTTCTGTACATTTGGGAAAAGTAAAATTTAAGCCTTTTTTAGTACTGAATGAATTCACAGTTATTGAAAATTTATTTTTCTCTGGAAGCTCTTTCAAATACACACCAATGCTAGAGGACTGGTCATTGGCTGGTTTTGCTGGCACAAACTGGATAAAACCAGTGTTGTTGTTAGGAACTGAATAGTCCAAACTAGTGCACAATTCAGTTCAGTTTTGTGTTTGTGTGTGTTATTTTATCTTGGATATTTTTATAAATTAGCCAAGCTACTTTTTTGGTTTTATGCTTGATGTAGGAATTCATATAATTGAATATTCTGTGTTTTTTTTTTAATTTGTAGGCCAATTCTAGTCAGCATTTTGAGTCCTAATTTTATTTATAATAAGTTATACCTGGAGGGGGCCGCCCTCTCACCCGTCACGCGCCACACGTTCATGGGGAACCTGGTGCTAAACCATTCGTAGACGACCTGCTTCCGGGTCGGGGTTTCATACGTAGCAGAGCAGCTCCCTTGCTGCGATCTATTGAAAGTCAGCCCTCGACACAAGGGTTTGTAAACAAAAAAAAAGGAAAAAAATAACAAGTTATAGCTGGAACACAGTTTTTTTGTGTTTCTTTTTTTATGAGATTAAGGCAAGGTGTTAGGAGATGGAACACCAATGTGGTTGCTTGAAGCTTGGGGATTGTGTTGGGCCTATGAAAGGAGACTTGAGCAGTCAATGATAATGCTTGTTAGATTCTAACTCTGTTCATTTTCCTGAAGACATTAACTTAGTTGTTCAAAAACAACTCTTAGATTGTGAATAAGGTAACTATAAAACAGTAAATATGCTTACTGGCACTCTAATTTGATCACCAGACATGAGAAAGTATTATAAAACCTGATTTTCATGAGGGGCTCATGCATCTAGTGAAGAACAGCAAAAACTGAAAATAACAAGACAGGGAGAAAGAAAAGATGGAAAAGCAAAATAAAAATTAAAAACTCATCCACTAAATTGTGCTAAAAAATTTGTCTCAAAATATGTAAATGTCATTGGAACATTTATAAATGAATGCAAGATGAAATATACAAAAAACTCTTCCAGATAATGTAATATAAGGATAATTGGGATTTTCCAATAGATTAATGAAGATGTCATATTTACTAAAATGCTCCACAATAAAGAAAAATAAAATTAGAAATAAAATGAACAGATCAATTACAGATCTTTGAAATAAGAAGCATAGCCACAAAACTTCAAAACTCAATAAAGAAGGTAATTTTCAGTTCTCAGATTAAAGAAAATTGTATCTTAGAAGAGCTCATGAGAGGCCTGCACTTGTTTGCATTCCAGCTGCTCCACTTCCCATGCAGCTCCCTGCTGATGCTCCTGGGAAAGCAGCAGAAGTCCCTGGGCCCCTGAACTCATGTGAGAGACCAAAAAGAAGCTCCAGGCTGCTGGCTTCAGCCTGGCCCAGCCCTCCTGTTGTGGCCATTTGAGGAGTGAATCAGTGGATGGAATATGCTTGTTTTCTCCCTCCCTCCCTCCCTCCCTCCCTCCCTCCCTCTTTCCCTCCTTCCCTCTCTCTCTCTCTGCAGCTCTCCAGTTCCCTCTCTCTCTGTAACTCTACCCTTCCAATATATAAATAAAAGTTTAAAAAGGCTAGTATCCTATTCAGTGAGGATGGTTTGGGGTTAAAAAAAAATGAAAAGATGGGCTCATGAAGGAGTCCACCAGGTTTTAATACTCACAGATAGTACTTTGAAAGGAACATTTTAGAGACTTGAATAATATAATGAGAGCTGTATTTAGCTATAGTTAAGGTTACTGAGTGAAAGAATGGGTAAAATGGGGGAAAAAGAATAAACAAAAATATTTCAGCATTGTTGATAAGCTAAGCCTTAAATAGCAGAAAACATGCATTCTATTTAGTGAGTACAATAAATAAAAGTCAGTGTATGCATAGAGAAGTCAAAGAAATTTTCACAATTCAAGATGATTATTTAAATGAAGAAATATGCTTTGTTTGAGGAGCAGCATAGGATAAATAAAAAATTATTCCACAATCTATGGAAATTCTCAACATCCTTATCTTTGCTTGTTGTCCTTCTTCCATGCTCACCATTTCACTGTGGAATTCCTATTAGATCAAACCCATATCAATCCACCTATCTTCCATATCTTTGAACTACTATTTCAGAATGTTTTTTCTTTTTCTCTGTTTACCGTGTTTTTGATTTTTTATAATATTCTGTGTATTTATGCTATAACTGACACTAGTTGAAGCTTTATTATGTTTAATAATTTTATCTTTTCAAACATTTACAAGTTGATATTACATAGATGTTCATATATATATAAAATAAATCTCTCTTTGTCTCTCTCTCTCTCACACACACACACACACACACACACACAGGTTAAAAAGGAATAATGGAAAACATGTTGCAGGCAAAGAGAAACTGATAGTAGTGAACTTGATGACATTCCATAGCAGCAAACTTGATGACATTCCATAGCATGTATAAGCATAAAGAAGACACTCTATAATGATAATGAAAGTAATTCAAAACTTATTCTTTATAAAAATATAAAATTCTGAAATATATATTAACCTCTTTTATCTGAATAAAAGTATCTATAAAACCTATAGAAACTCTATGCATAAAGTCTGAAAAGTTGGCCGGCGCCGCGGCTCACTAGGCTAATCCTCCACGTAGCGGCGCCGGCACACCGGGTTCTAGTCCCGGTCGGGGCGCCGGATTCTGTCCCGGTTGCCCCTCTTCCAGGCCAGCTCTCTGCTGTGGCCAGGGAGTGCAGTGGAGGATGGCCCAGGTGCTTGGGCCCTGCACCCCATGGGAGACCAGGAAAAGCACCTGGCTCCTGGCTCCTGCCATCGGACCAGCGCGGTGCGCCGGCTGCAGCGCGCCGGCTGTGGCTGCCGTTGGAGGGTGAACCAAGGGCAAAGGAAGACCTTTCTCTCTGTCTCTCTCTCTCACTGTCCACTCTGCCTGTCAAAAAAAATAAAATAAAAAATAAAGTCTGAAATGTTCAGTGCTTTCCCCCCTTAGTTGTAAAATAAGTCTAACATGGTCCCCTAGCACAGCGTCTATTTAATGGTCACTCAAAAACTTCCCAGTAGTAGGTAAAAAAGAAGTAACGATATATGCATTAAATAATGAAAGTGTCATTATTCACATTGCAATTTAGAAACTTGTAAAACTCATACTAATGTAACTGATTAACTGAAATCAGTTGAATTAACAAAATCTTTGACTTATGGTTAATATACAAAATTAAGAATATGCATGCAATTGCGTCTGTAGATTGGAAATTTTATAAAGGTTATAAATCTTTCCAAATTGATCTATACTTTCAATGGAATTCAAATTATAATTTCAGCAGAATATTTGATGGGTAGAAATTAATAATCTTGTTACCAAAAGGTAACAAATGACAATGATAGTCAAAGGAACCCAGGATCGGATAAAGGTTTCCCTAGGATGAGGACAACTGTTCCTGGAGAGTAAGGCCAGAACATGGAATCAAGGAAGCATCCCTGCATACCAGGGATAAATCCCACTTGGTCTGGGTGGATGATCTTTCTGATGTGTTGCTGCATTCTATTGGCGAGAATTTTATTGAGGATTTTTGCATCTATGTTCATCAGGGATATTGGTCTGTAATTCTCTTTCAGTGCTGCATCTTTTTCTGGCTTAGGAATTAAGGTGATCCTGGCGTCATAGAAAGAATTTGGGAGGATTCCCTCTTTTTCAGTTGTGCTGAATAGTTTGAGAAGAATTGGAGTCAGTTCTTCTTTAAATGTCTGGTAGAATTCAGCAGTGAATCCATCTGGTCCTGGGCTTTTCTTTGTTGGGAGGGCCTTTATTACTGTTTCAATTTCTGTCTCAGTTATGGGTCTGTTTAGGTTTTCGATGTCTTCCTGGTTCAATTTAGGTAGGTTGCATGTGTCCAGGAATCTATCCATTTTTGATAGATTTCCCTGTTTACTGGCATGCAAGTCCTTGTGGTAATTTCTGATGATTCTTTTTATTTCTGTGGTGTCTGTTGTTACATTTCCTTTTTCATCTCTGATTTTATTGATTTGGCTCTTTTCTCTTCTTTTTTTAGTTAGTTGGACCAATGGGGTGTCAATTTTGTTTATTTTTTCAAAAGACCAGGGTCCAGAGGGCAGAGGCAGATAGAATCTGGGCTCCAGCAGGGAGCTAGCTGCTCTCAGCAGAAAGGGCCCTGTAGTTCATACCCATTCCATTTGCAAAGTCTTCCCTCCAAATCCTCAGAGGTTTGGCTGCAGGAATCACCTCTCCTCCCTTGGATGCTTGATTCCTTTAATAAAGTGATGTTGCATTTTGCATATAACCCACAGCCCTCCCACATATCTTAAATCAGCCCTAGATTACTTAGCATACCTAATACAGTACAAAAGGTATGTAAATAGTGTTACACTGTATTGTTTAGAGAATGATGACCAAAAAAATGGTCTGTACATATCCAACATAGATACAGTAATTTTTATTCTAGAGCCAGAGAAACTGAAACAGAGCCCAAACCAGAGACAGAGAGGCCCCAACATCTGATTCACTCTCCTGTGCCCACCGTAGCCCGGGCTGGGCCAGAACCAGAGCCAAGAATTCAATCTAAGTCTCTCACATGGATGGCACAGGTATAACTACCATTATAACATTATAACTGCCATTAGCTACCACCTCCCAGGGTATGCATTGGCTAGAGGCCAAAATTGGGAGCCAGAGCTTGGAATTGAAACCAGGCATTTCAACATGGCACACAGGCCTCTTAACTGATGGACCAAAGACCCATCCCTTTCTGAGTATTTTTGGCTCACAGTTGCCTGAATCTGCAGGGGCAGAACACACAGATGTTCAGGGCTGTGTTCACCTTCTAATCTTTCCAGGTGGGACTGTACATGATGCATCCAAACCACATTCACAAGGACCAAATAATTAAAATCCTCAATGATTAAAAACTGTAGGTCAATTAGTTTCAAAACAACTAGTGAGTTCTCAGTTTAGACTGTGAGGTTATGCTTGTTTAGGACACAGGACAGAATCACAGATTCTTAAAAATGAAAATAGCCCTGGAAATCATATCAGAGTCATTACACAATACAACTCCAAGGTACAGATTCACATCAAATTTTATATATGTAATACCTGTGGTATATGCAGTATTGCCTAGATCATGTAGTCATCCCATAAATCGTATACAACAGAACCATCTGTAGACATGCACAGAGGTCCCACTTTACACAGCCTTTGTGAATCTAAATATCTGAAACTGAGACCCAAGAATCTATATTAATGTAATTTCCCTAGGATACCTAAAGGCACAGCCAGGTTTAGACCAGTTTTTGTCAACTGATAAAGCTAGAATAGTAATAATGAAAAGAATGGTAAAATAATTATAGCCATTATTGGTGTTTATCGCCCAATACTGTTATTAGTTAACATGCATTGTCTTAATTTAATTTTGAGAGATATTATTCATAGTGTTATCCACTTATCACAGACATAGAAAGAGAGGGAGTTGGAATAACCCTCTAAAGTTACCCACCTAGAGCTGGCCAGGGCAGATCTGCTCAAGCTCCAGCATGCTACAACATAGCTGTGAAGAACACACCAAGTTATACAGAAGCAAAATGTTCACTTCTGCTACAGAGCCAATAATCATATCACTGATTTTATTTTATTTTATTTTTTAATTTATTTGACAGGTAGAGTTATAAACAGTGAGAGAGACAGAAAGGTCTTCCTTCCATTGGTTCACTCCACAAATGGCCGGTACAGCTGGCACTGTGCCGATCCAAAGCCAGGAGCCTGGTGCTTCCTCCCGGTCTCCCATGTGGGTGCAGGGGCCCAAGCACTTGGGCCATCCTCCACTGCCCTCCTGGGCCACAACAGAGAGCTGGACTAGAAGAGGAGCAACCAGGACTAGAACCCGGTGCCCATATGGGTGCCAGCGTCACAGGCAGGAGATTAACCAAGTGAGCCATGGCGCCAGCCCCAGATCATTTTTTTTTTTTTATGTGTAAAGCATCTGCCATCAGTCCTTGGGAAAACATTTTTCATTCATTTCACTGAAATAAGTGTGCCAGGAGCAAGAGACAAGTGGGAGAGCCATATGTATTTTCCTCCAAGAAGTGCCCTTGGAGGTGGTCACCTGAAGTGTGGATGCGCCTGACTATAGCCTCTCAGCCAGGGCTCTCCCAGACTAGCACACTTCATCTCCACCAGACCCAAAAAGTGGATTCCTTTATGTCCAGTGTAGCCTAGAAAGCTCCCCCATGGTTGACTCTCGTTTTTATCTGCTCTGGAGGAGCAGGGACTGGATCCAGCTCCACAAGGGAGACTGAATACTGCCATTGACTTGTGGGTACATTTATGCAGTCTTCATTATATCTTGCCTTTGTGCTAAGGATGCTAAGGTTCTCCTTTATATTTGTTTAACATAGAGAACACAGAACGTGGGCAATGGCTCACAGATAGAAACATAATTATGCCCTGGTCCTGTCCCCTCCCTTCCACAGACTGAACATTATTGTTCCTTCCTGGGACACCCCCTTCTGCTGCCCCACCCTCTATCCCTGCCTAACTCTTGCTATTTCGCCTTTCATTTCAGTGTCATTGTCTCTCAGAATTTTTTCTGACTGATTGTTTGAACCCCACTTTCTGAAATACTGTGATTCCTATTTATAGTAGCTCATCATTGATATAACACTCGCTCTCAACCAGATACTGCTTCCATTGCTTTACATATGGTAACTGATTTATGTAGAGTGTTGTTGGCTGAGAAATAATAGGCTCAGAGAGAGTAAGAGATTGAGATCGCACAGCTAGTAAAAGGCAAAGGCTAGTTTAGAATCCAGAATTCTTGTTCCAGAATCTGCGAAAGATGCAGTATATTTGGGACAACATTTTCTGATGTGTGTTTGGGGATGCAAAAATAAAACCAAAATTCTATAGTTAACTGTATATTAGACCTACATACTGAGGGCAACTGGTCTGTACTTCCATGGGGACATCCCCTTCCTTCCTCGATATCACACTCTACCTGTGTTTCTAGGACTTTCTCTCACTACAAGTTTGAATTTGCTTCAGAACCACATGTCTAGTAGCAAATGTATGGGCACTTTAGGTTGGACAGTGTACTTAATCTCAAGGAATATCAGGGAGTGCTAGAGCTTTCTTGGTAGTTAAAAGTCTAAGATTCATTTTCTTTCATGATTAAATCTGTGTTAGTTAAGGATCTTTTCTGGAATGGTAGCCCAGTGTGACAGAAAGATATTTAAGAAAATCTGTAACAGTGATGGAACTGATAATTAATGATGCTTTTCAGGAAAATCTCCAATCAGGTGATTATTTTTCTTTAAGCTTGACTCTGACACTCCAAAGTTAGATTCCTCATAGTCAGGCCAGGTCTGAAGTTTTGCCCTGGATAGGTTACATCCACCCTTTCTAAGCCCAGGTATATCAGACCTCACACTGTCCATGTTACAAGATGCTGTGCCTTCCTGGATACTGGATTTCCCAAAACCCTATCCATCTATAAGCCTTCTTACCAGCCTCACAGTGCCTCTTTACAGTGGACTGTCTCAGGAACTCACACATAATTCTGTGCCTGCAGGGAACTTCCCAACACAGATGTCCAGGAGCAGAGCTATTTAAAATCACCTGCTTGAGAACAGGAACTGAACCTTTGTACAGCAATGGAGAGCACTGCAATCAAGTAGGGGCTCTAAGGGAAAGAAACATGTTGTGAAAGTGTCCAAGGGGTAAGGATTGTCGGGGTATCTTTGACAGCCAGGTCCTGATTCAATCATTGAGGGTATGTCAAGGTAGATGTGGAGCAGCTGATTGGGAAAAATGCCTTGTGAACTCTTTGCCACAGCCCCTGTCTGACATTGTCCTTTCAGACTCCATCCCAGGATACCTGCTGTTCTCTCCAAGAGGCCCTCGCCATGGGTTTCAAAGGAGGTGAGAATTATCTTCCAGGACTCAGCAGGAGAATCCAGTGCCTAAGACATCACCCCAAGGGAATGCTAGAGAAGATGGTGAGAGTTCCCAGGTCCCAAGAGCTGCTCATGAGCCAGACCCTGCAATTTCTTCAAGACAGAGGGGCTGTCCCTCGGAGCCGTCTGTACAGTTCTCTTCACCTCTTTTCCTCATCCAGGGCTACTGCTATTCCCCTGTGTGATGAAGCCAGCACAGCGCTGGGGACGTCATCCAGGAAAGCCAGGGCTGCAAAAGGAGGACGCACAGAGCATGGGAGCCATGTGAGTACTAACTGCTCAAAGTGATGGAGTCAGCATGGTGCACACAAGTAGATGCCTTGGGTCAGGCCCTGGTGAACTGTGCCATAATTCTGGGTATTGTGACAAGAGAGCTCTTAATTAGGCAAGCCATGTCACTCACATAACAAGGCGGTGTGCCTCTTGCTGACACTATGATGCTGCTGCGTAGTGAATCCTCATGCTTGAACAACACCCCTGAGTAGCAGATCTTCTCACTTGATTGTCTTTGCTTTGGTTACAGAAAGACTAAGATCTCAAAATCCAGCATACTTTAACAAGTGGGCAGGACTTTCTGTTATAATGTGGAGGTATACTTGTTTTTTCCACGTCCTCACTAGCATTTACTGTTTTTTGATTTATATATGAGAGCCATTCTAAAAGGGCTGAGGTGAAACCTCATTGTGGCTTTGATTTGTACTTTCCTGATGGCTGGTGGTGATCCTAAACATTTTTTCATGTGTCTGCTGGCCATCGAAATTTCTTCTCTTCTTTCTTTAAAGAAAGATTTTTATTTTATTTATTTGAGAGACAGAGTTACAAAGAGAGGGAGGGAGGGAGAGAGAGAGAGAGAGAGACTTCTTCCATCTGCTGGTTCACTCCCCAAATGGCTGCAATGGCCAGAGTTGAGCTGATCCAAAGTTGAAGCACCCTGCATACCAGGCATAAATCCTGCTTTCTCTGAATGAATGATCTTTCTGATATGTTGCTGGGTTTGATTATGTAGTATTTGTTGAGGATTTTGCATCTATGTAAATCAGGTTATTGGTCTAAAGTTCTCTTTCTCTGTTGAGTTTTTCTGGTTTAGGAATTAGGGTGATGCTGCCTTCATAGAAGGAGTTTAGGAGGACTCTCTCCCTTTCAGTTGTTTTGTATAGCTTGAGAAGAATTGGGATTAGTTCTTTAAATGTCTGGTCGAATTTAGCAGTGAAGCCATCTGGTGCTGGGCTTTTCATTGTTGATAGTCTTTATTACTGATTGAATTTCCATCTTGGTTATTGATCTGTTTAGATTTTTGTGTCTTGCTGCCTCACTTTTAGTAGATTGTATGTGTCCAGGTTTATATCCATTTCTTCGCTCGTTGTAGCAATTCCTGGTAATTCTTTTTATTTCTGTGCTATTTTTGTTACATTTCCTTTTTCATCTCTGATTCTAATGATTTGGGTTTTCTCCTTGGTTTACTTTTTTTGTTGTTTATTCAGGCTAATGGTGTTTCAATTTTGTTTATTTTTTCCAACAAAAGAATTTTCATTTCACTGATCATTTGTGATTTTTTTGTTTCAGTTTTGTTTGTTTCTTATCTAATTTTAATTATTTCATTCCTGCTACCAACATTAAATTTGATTTGTCATTTTTCTGGGTCCTTGAGATACATTGATTGCTTAGTTATTTTCCAATTTATTAATACAGGCACTAATTGTTACATAATTCCCTCTTAACTCTTCTTTTCTGTATCCCATAAATTTTGATATGTTGCATTGTCTTCTTCATATTTTTCCAAAAATTTTTTGAATTCTCTTTTAATTTCTTCTATGACCCACTGATCATTCAGGAGGATGTTGTTCAGTCATGTATTTGCATGTGTTCTAGAGTTTCTTGAGTTCTTAATTTTCAGATTCAGTTCCATTGTGGTCCAAGGAGATGCATGCTATGATTTCATTTATTTTGAATATGCTGAGACTTGCTTCATGGCCTAGTATATGGCCTATCCTAGAAAAAGTCCCATGCACTAATGAAAAGAATGTGTATTCACTGTGGCAAAAAAAATGACCTAAGTGAAAGACCTCTGTGAGTGAGATCCCAGTGGAAAGAACAGATCATTCAAGAAGGAGGTACCTTTCTCTGAAGGGAGGAGAGAACTTCCACTTTGACTATGACCTTGTCTAAAATATGATCAGAGTCGGTGAACTCAAAAGACCTCCATATCCTTGGCAACTCATGACAAGAGCCTAGGGTGATTACTGAGAGCATAAACAAGAGTGTCAATTTGTAAAGTCAACAACAGGAGTCACTGTGCACTTACTCCTCATGTAGGATCTCTGCCCTTAATGTGCTGTACATTGTGTTTTAATGTTGTAACTAGTACTCAAACAGTATTTTACACTTCGTGTTTTCTGTGTGGGTGCAAACTGTTGAAAGCTTTTCTTTTTCTTTTTCTTTTTTTTTTTTTTGACAGGCAGAGTGGATAGGGAGAGAGACAGAGAGAAAGGTCTTCCTTTTGCCGTTGGTTCACCCTCCAATGGCCGCCGTGGCCAGCGCGCTGCGGCCGGCGCACCGCGCTGATCCGAAGCCAGGAGCCAGGAGCCAGGTGCTTTTTCCTGGTCTCCCATGGGATGCAGGGCCCAAGCACCTGGGCCATCCTCCACTGCACTCCCTGGCCACAGCAGAGAGCTGGCCTGGAAGAGGGGCAACCGGGACAGAATCCGGCGCCCCGACCGGGACTAGAACCCGGTGTGCCGGTGCCGCTAGGCGGAGGATTAGCCTAGTGAGCCGCGGCGCCGGCCTTGAAAGCTTTTCTTAATATATGCTAAATTGATCTTCTGTATATAAAGATAATTGAAAATGAATCTTGATGTGAATGGAAGGCGAGAGGGAGCAGCAGAGGGAAGGGTTGCGGGTGGGAGGGAAGTTATGGGGGGAAAAGCCATTGTTGTCCATAAACTATACTTTGGAAATTTATATTCATTAAATAAAAGTTTAAAAAAAAGTGTGTATTCTGCTACTGTGGGATGAAAGGTTCTATAGATATTAATTAGGTCCATTTGGCCCATCTATTGTTTCTTTGTTGAATTTCTGTCTAGTTGATCTGTCCATTGATAAAGGTGGGATGTTGAAGACCCCCATTACTAGTGTATTGGAGTCTCTGTCTCCCTTTAGATCTATTGATATTTATTTGAAGCAGCCTGGCACCCTGGAATTGGGTGCATGTACTTTTATGATAGTTGCATATTCCTGTTGAATTGATCTCTTAATCATTACGTAGTGTCCTGCTTTGTCTCTTTTAACAGTTTTTATGTTAATGTCTATGTTGTCTGATATTAGGATGGCTGCACATGGTTGTTTCTGTCTTCTGTTACTGTGCAATATCTTTTTTCATCCTTACTTTCAGTCTGGGTCTATCTTTGTTGGTGAGGGATGTTTCTTGAAGGCATTAAATAAATGAGTCTTATCTTTAATCCATTTAGCCAGCCTTTATCTTTTAATTGGAGAGTTTAGGCCATTTACATTCAAGGTTACTATCAATAAGTCACGACTTGGCCCTGCCGTTTTTCTGTAAATATTCCTTCTGTTTGCTTTGGGTTTCCTTTGTACTTTTACCGTGAGATTTTCTGCCTTCACCTTTTTTCATAGTGATGACTATGTTTCTGTGTTTCTGTGTGTAGGACATCCTTAAACATCTTTAGTAAGGCTGGACAAGTGGTGACAAATTCTTTCTTTTATTATGGAAGGTGTTTGCTTAATTTTCATTCATAAGTGAGTGCTTTGCAGGGTACAGTCTTCTGGGTTGAAAGCTTTTCTCTTAATATTGGGCTGTGTCTCTCCATTCTCTCCTAGCCTGTTGAGTTTTGTACGAGAAATCAGCAACGAGTCTAATTGATAAGCCTCTGAAAGTAATCTGGCTTTTCTCTTGTGTACATTTTGGAACCTTTTCTCTATGTTTTAGTGCTGAAAGTTTGACTACAGTGTGTTGTGATGAAGAACCTTTCTGGTCATGTCTATAAGGAGTTTTATGTGCCTCATGTACTTAGACAACCCTTTCTTTCTCCAAATTGAAGAAGTTTTCTGTAATTATTTCACTGAATAGGCCTTCTCATCGGCTCTATCTTTCCACACCTTCAGGAACTCTCAGACCCATTTGTTGGGTCATTTGATAGTATACATAAATTTCCAACATTTATAATTTTTATAATTTCCTCTCCTTTTTTTGTTCTGACAAAAAACTTTATAAAGATTTCTCTTCCAGCTTCGATGGTCTTTCTTTTGACTCACCAAATATGTTGTTAAGGCTTTCCAATATATTTCTGTTTGACACGTTGAATTCTTCATTTCTAATATTTCATTTTGATTTCTCTTGAAAATTTCCATTTCAGGGGATAATTTCTCATTCACATCATGTAAGGATTTCTTTAATTTGTGGATTTCCTTCTGAGTAATCCTACAATTAATCTTTTGAATTACACTTCAGGTACTTCCTCAGTCTCTTAATCTTCACATTCTGATTTTGATGTGTTGTTGCATTCCTTGGGGAGGGCAAGTGAAGTTGTCTTTTTTCTTGATTCTTGAATTTCTGTGTTTAGTTTTAGGCATTTGTGAAAATATTGAATTCACAGGGCAAGATGGCGGTATAGCAGCAGGAGGTACCGAGTTGTGCAGCGAAAATGGATGATTAATGAGTAGAAGGGATACAAACAGCTGGCAGAATCCTGAAAAATTTATGTCCCGAAGTCCTCCAGAGGCTGCTCAGGTCCACTCCAGCAGAAGCAGAGAGAGGACTGAAGGATAGAGAATGAGCAGCACAGGAATGCAGTGAGGAGACAGGTGCCTCTTCCTCAGCAAACCAGGTGAGAGGTTGCAATCCCACAAAGATGCAGTGAGTGGGGACATTTGGTGAACAGTGCTTGGGGCTCTAAGCAGGAAGAAGGAGAAATTCTGAGGAATGGGTGGAGAGATAGAATATACCACAATCCATTGGTGTCTATCCCCCCCAACCAGAGATACAGTTAGCGGGATGAAACCATATTGGTTGTTTACATTTTTGTGTGTAGGCAGCATGCTGCCGTGTTCGCCCAGGTACGCATACTCATCGATTGCAGAGGCCACCTCACAACATGCACCACACGGGGACAAGGATCACAACAATTCAGAGTGATTTCCCACCCACCATGCAAGTTGTACAACAGCAAATAATGCTAAATGATAACCCTAGCTCGTTTTACAAACAAGTGAGCAGGGAGCCCAGCACCAGCAGGTGGGGCTTAGTGCACCAAAGCACTGGTACCCAGCTCCATCAGGAATCAGAAATAAACAAAGCTCAGGGAGGTGGTACTGCATGCACATAGCAGCTCATAGCAGAGGGAGATCAATTTAAAAATAAAACCAATCTGAAACCAAACAGAAATGCCAAAGAACAAAGAGACAATTCTGAATAAGAATAACGAAGAATTTGACCAGATAAAAAATGCAGTGGAATCTCTTAGTAATAGAACAGACGAAATAGAAGAGTGAATATCAGAACTTGAAGACAAACTTCCAAAAATAACAGTCAGAACAAACATAAGAAGAAAAATTTAGAAAATGAAGAGTTGGTTGGAGATTTACAAGATTCCATCAGGTGATCCAACGTACAGATCACATAGAAGTTCCAGAAAGTGTGGAAAGAGATAAATAATTAGAAGGCCTACTTAATGAAATTTTATCAGAAAACTTCCACAATAGGCAGATTGAAAGAGACATCCAAACACAAGAGATACACAGAACTGCCAATAGACAGGACCAGAAAAGGAGTTCACCACGACACATTGTGGCAATACTCAGCTCAGTGAAACACAAAGAACAGATCTTAAAATGTGCCTGAAAGAAATGACAAATTACATTCAGAGGTAATCCAATTAGACTCACCCCAGACTTCTCATCTCAAACCTTACAGGCAAGGAGACAATCACAAGATAAATTCCTAGTCCTAGAGAAAAAAAAAAACTGTCAACCCAGAATACTGTACCCTACAAAGCTTTCATTTATGAATGAAGGAGAAATAAGGATTTTCCACAACAAACAGAAATTGAAAGAATTTGTGTCTTCATGTCCATCCCTATAACACTGGCTCAAGGATGTGCTATACACAGAAACACAGAAACAGGAACTTCGCTACAAAAGAAGATGAATGTAGAAAATGACCCAGCAACAGTACAAACAAAATCCAAAACACATAAACAGGTCTATTTAAGGAAACTAGGCAGGGAATATATAATATTTAACAATAATCACACTGAATGTAAATGGTCTCAACTCGCCAGTTAAGAGACACAGACTGGATGAATGGATTAAAAAAAAAGAAAACCTATTTATCTGCTGCCTAAAAGAAACACACATTACTAATAAAGACATATACAGACTGAAAGTGAAAGGAGGGAAAAAGATACTGCAAGCTAACAGAAACCAAAAAAGAGCTGGTGTGGCCATCCTAATATCAGACACAGTAGACTTTAACACAAAAACTATTAAAAGAGACAAAGAAGGATCAATTCAACAGGAAGATGTGACTATTCTAAATGTATATTCACCTAATTACAGGGTGCCTGGCTATTTGAAAGGATTATTAAGAGATTTAAAGGGAGATATAGACTTAAATACAATAGTAACAGGGGAACTGAATACCCGTCTTTCAGCAATGCACAGATCAGACAGAAAATCACCAAGGAAACAACAGAGTTAATTGACACTACAGACCAAATAGACCTAGCAGATATCCATGGAGCCTTCTACCGTACAGCAAAAGAGTACACATTCTTCTTCCCAGTGCATGGAACTTTCTCTAGGATTGACCATATATGCTAGGCCATAAAAGGAGTCTCAGCAATTTCAAAAAATTGAAATCATACCATGCATCTATCCAGACCACGATGTAATGCAGCTGGAATTCAGCAACTCAAGAATCTCTGCATCATATGCAAACACATGGAGAATGAACAGTGTGTTCCTGAATGAACAGTAGGTCACAGAAGAAATCAAAAGAGATATCATAAAATTTCTGGAAACAAATGAAAATGACAATACAACTTACCACAGTGTGTGGGATACAGCAAAAGCAATGTTAAGGGTGAAACTTTAAAGCAATTGGTGCTTATATCAAGAAACTGGAAAGGCACTAAATAAATGAACCATCTGTGCACCTCAAGGATCTAGAAAAGCAGCAGCAAACCAAACCCAAAACCAGGGAAAGAAAAGAAATAATTAAAATTGGAGAAGAAATCAACAAAATTGAAACAAAAAATACAAATGATCAGCAAAATGAAGACCTTGTTTAAAATTGACACACTGTTGGTTCAACTAACCAAAAAAGAGTGGGAGGGAGGGAGGGAGGGAGGGAGGGAGAGAGAGAGAGATAAGATTCAGATCAATAAAATTAGAGATGAAAAAGTAAATGTAACAGCAGACACTACAGAAATAAAAAGAATCATTGGAAACCATTACAAGGAGCTGTATGCCAACAAAACAAACTGGGAAACCTAGAAAATGAATAGGTTCCTGAACACATACAGCTTACCTAAATTGAGCCATGAAGACAAAGAAAACCTAACAGACACAGAACCAAGGTATAAATTGAATCAGTAATAAAGGCCCTCCCAACAAAGAGAGTCTGGTACCACACAGCTTCACTGCTGAATTCTACCAGACATTTGAAGAAATAACCCCAGTTCTTCCCAAATGACTCAAAACAATTGAAAGGGAGGGAATCCTCCAAAATTCTTTGTATAAAATCCTCAGTATAAGCATGGACCCCATTGCATTTACCCACCCTAGATGATCATGGAGCTCTGAGCAGCATGTGGAGCAGCTCACATTGATTGCCCAGAGACCCAGGTACACTTTGTGCAGTCACAAGTTCCCACAGTCTCAGCTCACTAGGCTCCCACAGTCAACAGGGTATAGAGGATCCACTCTGCTCTGCTAGCCTGTCCTGTCCACAGAGAGGCAGAGATGTTCCCAGAGCCAGCTGTCTGTGTTCTGCCTTGGCAGTTGGAGCCACAGTGCGTATGGTATGTTGAGAGGCTAGGGGTGCCTCACATTCCTACATGGGTGTCCAATCCTCCAAGCTGACTCAAAGTCAGTGGGGAACATGGATTTTCCCTCTGCTGGTATCTCTGGATCACATGCATGCACAACAGCCACCTGCTGAATAGTGTCTCCTCCCCGACTGGTTTCCAGGTGTGTGCCCCCAAGCTGCTGCCCCTGGTACTGCCCCTGGTACTGCTGAGAAGATGGCATCTCTGATGGCATCTCCTCTCAGCCCAATGCTGGGTGCCTGCCCAAGAGCTTCCAGAGCTGCCACCTTTGGTGCCTGCCCTCTCTCAGCCAGTTGCTGGGTGCTGTTGTGTTCAGATGAGGTGAGAGAAATGTGCTGCCATTTTTTTTACTGTGTCAGCAGTCACACTCTCCCTCTTAGGCTCCAGGCCAGACTCATGCCATGCTCTCCCTCTGTCTGTATCACTGTTGGCTTGGGTTGCTACAATCTGATCTCACCTCAGTCTCCAAAGTTGGAGCCTTCTCCAGCTATCAGCTCCTGGGGTCATGAGTTGGGTCTGTGTTCATGTTACACAACCAAATCTTCCACACAGATCCATGCCATTCCTCTTCCTTCCATAGTTTTCCACTGCAGTTTTCTCTAATTCTCCCATGACAATGTATATCCTGCTTTTTTATTATTTACTCTTAGCCTAGAGAAGTATGCCTTTCCCTATTTCAGCAACTTGGCACCTCCCCAGATGGAAGTTTTAAGTTAGATCATGTTATTCTTCTACAGACTTCCCTTCGCTTCCTATCTCCTTCAGAGTAAGAGCAACCACACTCTCAGTGGCATCAGGGTCTGCATTATATGGCCTCCTTCGATCTACTTTCCTACCATTTTTCTTTTCATTTCTCAACTCCAGCCACCCTGGGCCTCTGTCACTTCCTCAGTCTTTTCAGGCACTCTCATACTTCTAGATATTCGCACTGCTTTTTCCAGAATCCTAAAGCCCACCTTTTCACTTCTGTCAGAGCTCTGTTCACCTTCCAGGGAGTCCTTCCTCAGCCTACTTGTATGACACAGCAGTCTTTAACCTCTGCACCCCTTTCCTGTTCCTGTTTGATTCTCTCTCCTCAGCAGCTATCACCAACCTCTGGGCTATGTATTCTTTCTTTCTTTGCTCTTTTCTCCCATTCCTCCCACTCCTACAATATGGGCCTCATGAGAGTGGAGCTGTGTTTTAACCACGGCTGTGTATCCCAAGTGCCTGGAACCATGCTTCACTCATCTCAGCATTCAATAACTGTTTGTTGAATGAATGAGTTTTACACACATCACCTCTGTGACAGTACTAGAAGATAAAGATGCATTTATTCCATTCCACAAAGAAGGAAATGGAAGCTCAGAGGTTAGGTTGTATGCATTTTGTGATGGAACCTTTACTTGACTGCCCAGATTTGAATGTTGCTAGAGTCATTTCTATCAGAGAGACATAAATGTCAGGTTCTCCAAAGACGTGCCACGTGATCACCTACCAGCTGTCACACATGCTGAATAAGCAGGAATCTGTGGTGGTTATATGAGTCATCAGCTCTGACAGCAGAGCAGGGGTCCTGAGTGGTTGCGTTGGATGCTCTGGGAAAGGCTGCCATAATGAAGGTCCAGCTGCTGCTCAGTTCTCCCCTCAGTACCTCTGAGGCAACACCTGTGGTCACACAGACCCTCCCAGCTGAGGGGACTGGGATGTTTTTCTAGAGCTGGATGCCATAAAAGGATCACTGTGTGTAACTCCCAGCAGTGAAGGGCTGAGACTGAACCAGTGTCATCTCAGTGGCATTTAGAAAAGTAGCTTGGGGGGGAAGAAAGCTAAAAATCAGCCATAGGCACCCTTTGCAGATTCCTGGGTACCCTGAGACCCAGAGGGGTCCTGAAGGTAGTGAGTGCTGCTTCTCCATGAGGTTGTGGTTCTTGAGGAAGGTTTCAGTGAATCTGCTGACAATTCATTTGTAAGTGCACATTACTCAAATTCCTTTTGGAATTAAGGGCATGGAGTAGATTCTCCTGCTCTGATCCAGGCATTGAGCTGTCACGTCATAACATCTGCATTTTGGGGTTGTCATTTTCCTGTCTTGTCCTGCAAACAGGTGTGATCATCCAGGAGGAAAATAGATGAACTCAGAGATTAAATAGAGATCAAGAATTGAATTCAGTTGATAGTTGATTGAGTGGGGGTTCACTCCGAAATCCTTTTAATTCATGAACTTTATGCAAAATCTCTGTGCTCAGAAATGGAAGAACAACTTGTGGCAGCCTCAGCACTGAGATGTTGTGGTCAGCTCTGGCTACTGTAATAAAACATCATAGACCGGATGGCAGAAAGAATAGAGATTATTTCTGTCACAGTTCTGGAGGCCAGGAGTCTGAGGTCAGGGCACCAATATAGGTGGATAGTATAGTGAGGGCTCATTTCAGGGTCACAGAAGACTACCATCTTTCTGCGTCTTCACCTGGGGTGGGGGGGAGAGTGAGAAACAAGAGCAAACTTTCAGGTGTACTAATCCCATTATGAAGAACCTACCTTCATAAATTCATCGAAATCATATCTCTTTCCAAAATTACCATCTCCAAATGCTAAGATAATGGGATTAAAGCTTCAGTGTGAATGCTGAGAGACACAATACCTTCCACAGAAGGACTGAGGTTAATTCAGATGGGCTCTGTGGGAGCAGACTTAGCCTATGTGGGTGTCCCATAAGGTGATCAGAGGGCAAGAGGAAGTTCCTGTGAGCTTAGAGCATAGTGTGCGGATTACTAGCAATGGTTTATGCTCACGTAGACAGAACAGTTATGAGTTAGGCAGTGTTCAGAGTACTTTACTTTATCATAGATATATTTTTAAAGATTTATTTATTTATTCTAAAGGCAGAGTTACAGAGAGGCAGAGGCAGACAGAGAGAGAAATCTTCCATCTGCTAGTTCACTCCCCAGATGGCCACAATGGCTGGAGCTGCACTGATCCAGAGCCGGGAGCTTCCTACGGGTTTTCCACACAGGTGCAAGGGCCCAAGGACCTGGGCCATCTTGCACTGCTTTTCCAGACCACAGCAGAGAGCCGGATCAGAAATGGAACAGACAGGACTCGAACTGGTGCCCATGTGGGATGCTGGAGGTTCAGGTGGTGGCCTTATCTGCTGTGGCACAGTGCCAGCCCTATCGTAGGTATCCTTCAGTTTGTTCTATTCTTCCCTTCAGAGCCCATTAAGAGACAGGCTTCTGTGAGGAAACTGGTGCCGTTCCATTGAGGTGTCCCAATGTGTTGTTTTAGTAAAGAGCAATCTCAGAGTTGCAGGTAATTCAGTTGTTGCCCTGATCATATAACATCTTTGCATGTATTTGGGGACAGTTCAAAGAAAGACACATTATAAGAATATGGGGAAAGCCACTATAATCCAAAAGTTGTACTTTGGAAAGTTATATTCATTAAATAAAAGTTTAAAAAAAGAATATGGGATAAACATGGGTATTTCAACAAAGTTAATGGAAAATAGAATTCAGATATAAGCAGTATACAGGAGGGCATTTGGCCTATATGTTAGGAGGCCAGTAGAGAAGCCTGCACCCCATATTGGAGTACTTGGTTTTTATATGCATCTCTAACTCCTGAATCCTGACTCCTCTGTTAATACAGAGGGAAAACATTGGTGATGGTTCAAGTAATTGGGTTCCTACCATTCAAGGGGTGAGGCCTGGACTGAATTCCCAGCTCAATGCTGTGGAAATGTTGTGAGCATTTGAGCTGTAAAACAGTGGACAGGAGCTATCTGTCTCTCAAATTCTCAAATAAATTAAGAGTTTATTTTGGAACAAAAATTTTTATGCACCTAAATAGGAGTCATTAATAGGAAAATGTATGTTATGAAAAAATCTCTTCATAGATTTGAATTTTCCCTCCAAACAATCTTTATTTTCATTTTGTTTTTGACAGGCAGAGTGGACAGTGAGAAAGACAGACAGAGAAAGGTCTTCCTTCGCCGTTGGTTCACCATCCAATGGTCACTGCGGCCGGCGCATTGTGGCCGGCGCACCACGCTGATCTGATGGCAGGAGCCAGGTACTCATCCTGGTCTCCCGTGGGGTGCAGGGCCCAAGCACTTGGGCCATCCTCCACTGCACTCCCTGGCCACAGCAGAGAGCTGGCCTGGAAGAGGGGCAGCCAGGACAGAATCCAGCGCCCCGACTGGGACTAGAACCCGGTGTGCCGGCGCCGCAAGGTGGAGGATTAGCCTAGTGAGCTGCGGTACCAGCCTCATTTTTCACATTTTAAAGCACGCTCTCATATGCATATACACAGTTAGGCTTTCCTCCAAAGTGCCGGTTTCTAAAATAATTCTCTGAAGTTGGTGGGTTGGGTTATTTTCTCTGTCACCCCCACTTCTCACCCAGGGTGAGGATTTTTTTAATGTTTATTTATTGATTTGAAAGTCAGGGTTACAGAGCAAGAGATGGAGAGACAGATCTTCCATCTGCTGGCCTACTCCCCAGATGACCATAAAGGCCAGGACTGGGCCAAGCTGAAGTCAAGAGCCAGCAGTTTCATCCAGGACTGCCCCATGAGTATCAGGGGCCCAAGTGCTTGGATCATCCTCTGTTGGTTTTCCCAGGTCATTAACAGGGAACTGGATCAGAAGTTGTGCAAAGCCAGCATTGAGGCATAGAGAGTAAAGCAGCCAGCCACCTGTGATGCTGATATCCCATATGGGTGCTGGTTCAAGTCCAAGCTGTTCCACTTCCAATCCAGCTCCCCGCTAATGTACCCAGGAAAGCAGTGGAACATGGCCCAAGTGCTTGGGTCCTTTCACCCATGTGAGAATTGTAGATGAAGCTCCGGTTCCTGGTTATGGGCCTGGCCAAGAAGTGGCCATTGTGCCAGTTGGGGAGTAAACCAGAGGATGGAAGATTTTCTCTCTGCCTCTCTCCCTCTCTGCCTCTCTCCCTCTCTCCCTCTTTCTGTCTGTTCTCCTTTCTCTGTGACGCTTTCAAACAAATAAATATTACAAAAAATAAGAGTTAGAGGAACCAGGACAGGAACTGGCAGTGGCACCCATATGGCAGCTTTACATGATACAACACAACACAGACTCCCAGGGTGAGTTTTAACACAAGTTGTTGGAACAGCATGCTGACTTCCTCTTAGTTCTTGATGGGATCAGCCAGGGTCATTGAAAATACTCGTGTAAACCTGCAGGTACCAAAACCTGGAGTGGAGACATGAACTGCTCCAGGTCACCTCATGTGCCAAGGGTGGCTGTACATTGTCATGAGAGCCCTTCAATTCACAGATGTCTGCTCAAGGGCAGGTGCCTTGGCCTTAGAAGAAGCAAAGGTAAAGATTGCATCTGTCACCAGAAGAAACAGCCACGTCTGTCATAGAGCCCAGAGACTTGACTTCTTGGCATCACCCTTGTCAGGGATTCCTGGGTCACCTTGAACAAGTCACCTAATCTCTTTGAGACCTACTTATGCAGTGCTAAGGAGAGGAGTTTAATGAGGTAGCTGTTGAGGCCAGGATCACAATCAGATCTGGAGATTCTGTAAGTTGCACAGATTCTGGAAGACACAGAGGCAGTCATAAGATATTTTCTTTGGTGTCTCATGAATTAACATAATTAATACCTCTGCTTTCAGAATGAATCAGTAATGTGAACAACAGTTCTTTATTTTTGACAGAGTTAGACAGAGAGAGAGAGTAAGAGAGGTCTTCCTTCCATTGGTTCACCCTCCAAATGGCTGCTGCAGCCGGCACACTGCGCCAAAGTGAAGCCAGGATTCAGGTGCTTCCTCCTGGTCTCCCATGCAGGTGCAGGGGCCCAAGGACTTGGGCCATCCTCCACTGCCTTCCCGGGCCACAGCAAAGAGCTGGACTGGAGGAGGAGCAACCAGGACAGAATCCAGCGTCCCAACTGGGACTAGAACCTAGTGTGCTGGCACCGCAGGCGGAGAATTAGCTAAGTGAGCCATGGCACCGGCCTGAACAACAGTTCTTGATCTCAAATTGGACAAATTTTAACTGATGTAAAAAGGAAGAAAGAGCGCAGATTTGTGCTGTCCAATATGGTAGCCACCAGCCACATGTGAGTATTTAAATATGAAATAACTTCAATAAAATAAAACAAGAAATGCAGATTCTCAGTCACATGGCCACATTTCAGGTGTTCAGGAGCCACCGATGCCTGGTATCTGTTTTACAAGCTTCCTTCTGCCACTCAGCATTGCCCTGGAGCTTTGCCAGGACCAAATGCTCCCTATCCTTGGAAAAGACTACAGGTGTTTTGGGCCTAGGGGGACTGGGCCCATCTTTGGGGAATGAAAGAATGGATGAAAAATCCCTTGAGGACAAAGCAGTGCAAGAAACCTCTAAGGCAAAGGATGGTTATATTGGTCAAGGGTTTGAGAAATATGGGAAGGCGGGGATGTTGGGAAAAGGATAAAGAAACGTGTGAACCATTCTGTTCCTTTGCTCTTGACTGTTCCTGGAGCTCTGGATCACACAGGACTACAAGAGGGAAGTTCCTTATACAGATTGTTACCCTATGCACAACTGATTCCTACAGTGGGAAAGTACGAGAGGAACAGGGATCTCCTAAGCCCCAAGAAAGGAAGGGCCTTCTCATAACTCAGTGCTGGGGAAAATGGTAGTCCCTTTCACATGTTAAAGAAGGGAAGGTTGTTGCCTAACAGGACAGTGGCAGGAATGGGAAGAAGTCAGGCTGACTTGAAATGAGGAAGAAGGTAGCCACTTTATCTGGAGGCTGGCAACTTAATTACAGATGTGTGCAGTCAAAGCCATCTTATATTTTGAAGCGTAGGCTTCTGTGTACACAGAATCCATGCCAAAGGAGAAGGTTGAGTTCTGCCTTCTTTGCCAGCCTGGCTCGCGGGGGCCAAGCCTGTGAGGAGGCAGATGGGAGTGTAATTTGCCCTTCTGTCTGGAAGCCATCTGTGAAGGGAATCCCCTTTGTCTTCTGAACTGCCTTCCAGGCGCAGCCACGGGGATGACACTGAAGATGAGAGCAGCAAGTTCACTGACAATGTTGAGGAAGAGGCCGCACGTGGAAGAGCCAGCAGCAGTGACATTGGTGCCAGGTTCTGCCATTCCCTTCTGAGATCTGGTGCGTCTGGCAGCTGATGGGGACCTGGAATGACAAAGTAAGTTTTTAAATAAGCCACTTCTCAGTCAGATCTCTGCCCTCCCTGAGCTTCTCAGCCGCCTCTCTAGCCCATATCCTTATTCCACTTTCCCTCGGATCTGCACATAGTTTTACTGCTTCTATTTCTTCCTTCTGCTTCCTGCCCCCTCTCCCCACTTTTGCCCATTTACTCTCTGGAGTTGTGAGTTCCGAGTGAGTTGTCAGTTCAGAAAATTGTTTTAGTCCATCTTATTTCAACACCTGTGAATGTTTCTATGCAGGCACCTGTGAAGTCACTGGGCATACTCTGTGACCCCGACAGACAACAGTTCTTGCTCTCATGAAGGCTGCCTCCTATTACATGAGCGAAACCTGAACAAATAATAAGTTAAGTGCATTATGCTTACAATTTAAAATTCTGATGAGTGTGATTGTTTTGTCCTGTGTTCCCAGGTCCCAGTTTATCATCTACTGACTTAAAACTGGCTGGTGGTAATTCACATAGCTGTAGAACCCACAATAACACGTTTCCTATTGTCATGGTCCTCATTTCTTTTCCATATGGTGTAAGGAAATTTTGCTTTTCTTTCAAAGGCCACCTTGAACACAAGAGGTTCTGAGACTCAGGATGTTTTGAGACCAAGGTTTTTAATTGTGGTGCTGTATCCAAGTAGCTGTGGAGATATAGGCAAGTCTAATCCTTCCTGAGCCTTGATTGTCTTCCTGAAAAATAAGGAAGCTGTTGTAGGTCTGTGAGGTCACTTCATGCTCTGGGGTGTGTCTGAGTCAATTATGGAATAAGATGTCTGTAATAGAGATCAGTAACAACTGTGGTCAAGAGCATACCCAACCCTGATTATGTTTCCTTCAGGAGCATCTCGCTGAACCTTTGGCCTGAGAATGCAGAACAAAAAGAGCATAATAGGAGATGCAGTGCCTGGTGGGTGGGAGATCCAAGAAGACAAAGAGAAGAATGAGGTGACAGTAGATCCTGGGGTCACAAAAGTGGGTCTGAATGAGTGTACCTTCAGGCTGAGTTCGGGAAGGTCCAGAGAAAAGCAAAGAATGTGCACAGCATCATCACCCTCCCTAAATAGCAACTGGTACTGAGCAGCAAGGAATGAGATAGTGCCCTTATCCAGAACTCCTTGAGTATCTGAACAAGGAGATCGACAGAAGGAATGCAGCCCTGCTTTGTTCTCCCAAGGAAGACCTATGCCAAGAAGAGGGGATGTGCACAGGAGGCCTTACTCCAGACCCCAGAGCCTTGACCCTGGAACTGCCCTTCCAGCGATGCCCATCAGGTAAATGTGGGCATGGATGGATGGAAACACTTGGAGGTGGGCTGGGGATGCCAGTCATTACCTACACAGTTCTTCCTTTTAGGTCAGGAGATACAAAAGAAAGGTTCCCTTGCACCAAAGCAGTGGTGATACTAATCTTCAGCACATCTTCAGCCTTTAGAAAGGTTTTCACAACATTTTCTCCTGAGTTTTGCAAGTAATGCCCTAGGCATTGGCAACAGGCAATAAAGCCTGATCTATGCCCTGGAAGTGTCCAAGGGAGTGAGGAAAGATGGCCCCAAACCAGACAGTTCCAGTGGGGTGTGACAACTGCTGAGTGTTGGGATGCACTGGTTTTGGATGCAGCCCAGATGAGCAGTGTGTGGTGACATTGCTTCCTTATCCCTGCCACATTTATCACTGCTCAACACATGGATTTTCTCCTCAGACACTCTGAAGGAGTTGTCAGGATTCCCCTACAGAAATGAACTTTGCTGAGGATTTTTCAAAATGGAGAAGGCAGAGGATTTGAGAGGCCACTGGGACAGAATGCCCATGAGATGATGTCTTCTCTTTTCAGCCTCTGAGCACATGGTTACTGAGTGCTCCTACCTAGCTGTTACTGGTGCTGTTATGTGCTGTTGATGCAGAGTTGAATGAAATGTTACCCCAGCTCTCCAGGAGCTCCACCTGGAAAACAAGAAACTGCCAAAAGGCACGGGAAGTGCTGTGACAGACATATGACTTGAGTCCACGGTGGAGGGGGAGTGTTCACCTTGGTGTATGGACACTGATGCAGTTCTTTGAAGTCCTGTTCGACTATTTCTGCTTTTCCAAATATGTAGATTCAACACTATTTAAAGATTTATGTTTTTATTTGACAGAGTATTGGAGATGTAGCGATGGAGGGGAAGAGAGAGAGAGAGATGGAGTTCTTGGTTCCTGGCTTTGGTCTGGTCCAGATGTGGGTGGAAGGGGCCCAAGTACTTGAAGTATCATCCACTGCTCCCCAAGATATTTTGACAGGGATCTGGATCAAAAGCAGAGTGGCCATGACTGGAACAAGGACTCTGATATGGGATGTGGCCTTCCCAAGTTGTTGTTTAACCTGCTGGAAAATGGCATCTGCCCTCCCCCAAAACACTGTTAAATCATAGTAATATGTTAAGAGCATCATGCTTTCAGAATGAAAGAATTTCTTGTTCCACAGCTCCTGTGCCCATCCTTGGTATAGAAGGCCCATGTCACTGTCATACTTGAGATACATGGACCTGTGTGGAAAAGACACAGGACATTGTAGGATTTGAATTCTGGATCTGTCTTTGCTAGTCTGAGTGACCTAGAATAAGCCAGCTTACCTCTCCCTGAGTGTAGGTCTCACCATCAGTAAAAGTAGGCAACTGCACCTAACTTGCAGGGCTGTTGAAAAGCTAAGAAGCACTGCATCTTAAGGCCTGATACAGTGCCAGGGCTGAAAACAGTACAGCTTCAACTTTGCCTCTAGTCATTATTGTCCTTGTGACAAACCTGCCTTCACCCAAGTATAGAAGTCACTGCAGAATATTCAACATTTTCTTTTTTATAAGATTTAGATTTACTTGAAAGTCACAGTTATGCAGAGAGAGGAGAGGGAGAGAAAGAGATCTTCCATCTGCTGGTTCACTCCTCAGATGGCCACCACGGCCAGAGCTGTGCTGATGCAAATCTGGGCGTTGGGAGCTTCTTCTGGGTCTCCCACATGGGTGCAGGGACCTGAGCCCTTGGGTCATCTTCAACTGCTTTCCCAGGCCATAATAGAGAGCTGGAGAAGAAGTGGAGCAGACAGGACTCGAACTAGTGCCCATATGGGATGCCAGCACTGCATGCAGAGGCATTACCCACTATGTCACAGTGCTGGCACCATATTCAACTTTTTCTGAAGAAGGTATATTTGTTTTCAGAGGGTGAGGAGCATGATACCCTCAGGACATTGGTTCTCATGGAAAGGCCATGCTCTGTGCATCTGGGCTCAGCACAGGCCACTGCCCTGGGAAAAAGCCCTTGGAAAGCCAGCTAAGGGAGCAAGAAGAGCTCCAGTCAAGTAGAAAATCAGAAATCATCTCTGCTCTGCAAAGGGACATCTTAACATCAGATTTAGAGTGCCAGCGAGGTCATTAGAAACCTCAGGAACCAGGTGTGGTGCCTGTCAGTTACAAATGATTATTTGTTTAGTCTGGAAAGACCCCAGAAGTTGAGTTCTATTGCCTCCTTCATGAGATATTCTGTGATGAGAACAAGGGATGGCTGTGTGGTAGCCCCACACTTTTCTTTCTTTCTTTTTCTTTTTTTAGATTTATTCATTTGTTTGTTTGAAAGTCAGAACTTTAGAATTATTTTTCTAGTTCTGTGAGGAATGTCATTTACATCTTGATGGTATTCAATTGAGTCTGCAAATTGGTTTGAGTAGTATAAATAAGTTAAAAATACCAATTCTCCCAACTATGAACAGTAGTGGTTCTCCATTATTTGTTTCTTCTATAATTTCTTTGATTCAGATTTTCTAATTTTCCTTGTAGAGATCTTTTACATTCTTATTTCAATTTATCCCAAGGTAATTTGTTCTTTTTGAAGTCATTGCTCTTATTATTTTCATATCAAACTTCTACTTGTTGGTTGTTGCTTTCTTATCCTGCAGCTTCACTGAAGTAGTTTGCCTATTCTAACAGTCTTTGATGTAGATGTTAGGCTTTTCTACATAGAGACTCATGTCATCTACAAATGGAGATGTTTTAACTTCTCCTTTCCTATTTGTATGCCTTTTGTTTCTCTTGCACAATTGCTCTGACAGAAACTTCTTGTACTATGTTGGATAAGAGTGGTGACGGTAGACAACCTCATCTGGTTCCAAATCTTAGCTGAGATTTTTCCAACATTTCCATTCGCTATGACATTGACTGTGGGTTTGCCACTTACTACCTTTATTATGTTGAAGTATGTTCCTTCAAAATCAAATTAATTCAGGGCTTTTATTTTGAATGGATATTGAATGTGGCAAATGCTTTTTCATTATCTACTGAGATGATCATATAACTTTAATCTTTTGTTCCATTGAGGTAATATGTGATATGTATGATTTCTGTTTTGAACCATCCTCACATCCCTGGGATGAATCTCACTTGTTTGGCACAGTGATCTTTTTAAATACGGTGCTGTAGTCAGTTTTCTAGCAGTTTATTGAGAATTTTTGCATCTGTGTTCATGAGAGATGTTGGCCTATAGTTTTCATTTTTGTGGTGATGCTTTGTCATTGTCCAGTTTTGAAATAAAGGGAATTCTGACCTCATGGAGAACTTGTTAGGAAGGATTCCCTTGCTCTACATTGCTTTGAATCATTTCAGATAAATTGCTGTTAGTTCATCCTTAAAAGTTTGGTAGTACCTGTTAACCAGGTTAGTAACATCAGTTGTTACTAATACAGTTACAAACATCACAAAATGGATGGAAGAATCTACGTCATTGGAATTAGAAATCCAACACAGTTGTCATGGTACTGGAAACACCTCCACATTTATTTCAAACTTTTTTTTAGTTGTTTTGGAGATTAAATAAAAAGCACACATTTTGTTTTCATTATGTTATTGCTTTCTCTTGATTTTTCAAATTAAGTTTACAAAGGAATTTAAATAGATAGAAGGAAACTTTAAAGTAACCTCATTCATGTATAGAGGAAGAACATACAGATAATAAAAACTCAAAAGGCAGTTCCTCTAAGCCAAATATGCCCAAGGGAGAGAGAATGGGTTGTAGTGAAGCAGAAGGGGAACATAGTTAGGAGATGTATCACTAACCCAAATGAGCGCCTTGGAGTCATCAAAGATGGGATTCTGAGCAGCAGAGTTTTGTTCAGTCTTCGTACTTCCTTAGAAATGATTTACCATCTCTGGCAAGTTAACCTGAAACTTAGCTGATCCACGAGGTTGGAAGACATTAGAATCCAGAGCCTATTGAATGAGTCTAGTGTTATTCTGGACCTTAGGAGAGAAAAGTGGACGATAATATGCTATTGGTAGAATAAAGGGAACGAACAGAATCAACAATGTTTCTAAAAAGAATAAATGACAATGAGAATTGAGTTTTAGGAAAGAAAAAAGGGTATAGTATCTTGGTACACTGGGGTTGTTCTCTGAAACACCTTCATCCCAAACCATATTCCCTTCCATATCATCCTCCCTGTATTCATTTCAAACTATGACCCCTAAACCTCCATAATCTCATTTTTAGTTCTAAGCTCTAATAAGATGTATGAATTGAAAGATATTTCATATTCTCATTCAGTGACAAAACCTTATAGAAGAGGCGAGAGACTATGCATTGTCTTTATTTACCTGCATTATGAGAATGTTCACATATTTCCTTGCCGACATTATGTGTTTGGCTAAATGTTCTGGCTCTGATGCAGTGAAGTACAAGTACTGCATGGCTTATGTGGTATTTACATCCTATTGCCTTGCTAAAGACCAAGAAGATCTGTCTTTGAAAATACATTTGACTTTCATAATTTCAGATACAACATTGTGGCCGTGAAGCTTTACACGTATGTATATGGTAAGTAGAGAGAGGTGCATTGCATGTAGAAGGTGAACATTTCACTTAGGATCTGTGCTCTAAGGTGTCTGTTTCCAATTCTTACATGTGACCAGCAGACATAGTGTGGTGCTGTGTCTTATTCTATTTGATATTTGAGTGTGGAGGGCATGAAATCTTGCTCAGACGTTCCCTTCTGTAGTTCAATGCTGATCTCCTACCTTGAGAAAACCTGGTCTCTAGACTGCGGGACTTCAGTTAATACAAAGATGAAGCCATAGACTGTTTTCATCTGCCAATGTCATGCCCTGTGGATGAATGTGTGTCACTTGAACCTCAGGGAAATTCCAGACTGGATGTGTACAATTTTAGCATGCCCCAGACCCCACACAGAAGTGGTGACATGAGTGTCTCAGATATGTTGGCCTATATAGTAGCCAAGACCCCAAGATTACAGTGGTGTTCTTAGCAGAAAGGAATGTCACACACCAGGCAAGAGCCTTAGAGAGAATCACGGATATTAAATAGCAGATCAAATTACATCAGTCAAAGACCCTAATCTCATACTTCTCTTGGACATCTCAAAGAATCTGAAATCCTCGATGATAGGAGTTGTGTTGCATATAGGAAAGAAAGCTTGCAGATGCCTCCATATTTTGGTCCTAGTAGCCCATGAGGCACATATATGCCCTGGAAAATGATGCTGTAATAAGTGCTGCTCCCTTTATTCACTGGCCACTCTGCCAGAACCAGAGAATATGTTCATTTAAATATGGCCAGAGGAGTCATTTCCTGTCCCTCTTCTTTGGGACATTGTACTTTCATGATCATCTCAAGGATTGTGATGAAAGTGAAATGTTGTCATTTGTACAGTGCTTTGCCAAATGCTGGGTATAAATTCACCAAGAAGTTATCACTGTTACTTTGTTTTTATTAACACTACCCTAAATCCACCCCTGTACAATGTAAAGTAGGACATGTAATCTTGTGATGCTTTAGTTTATGATTTTTTAAGATTAAGAATTTGATGAATAATTATTTCTGCCATAGAATATGAAGATCAGAGACAGCTGAAAATGAATTTCTTCATACCTTTGATTCATCTCAGAAACTGATATCTTACACATTAGAGTGGGAAGATGCTGAGGGGTTCAGGACCAGCCTCATTAGTGGAATTCAGCTACCATTCAATAGGACTTAGCCAATAAGAAAATTTATCAGGCAATGTTACATAAAAACTGCAGATGGATCCTGTTCAATATGTAGATAAACTGAATGCAAATATGAAAAGAATACCATCAGATTTGCAAGTTTTCCCACATGGATGTTCACTGTGTATTGGGGGGAGGTTCACATCAACTATTTGTGTCAGTTGATATCTTGAAAAGGCTCTTGTGGGCTCGAATGAAACCCGTAAGTGTCAAGTGTAAAGTGTCCATCAAGTGATGGTGAAACAGGGCAGGCCCACTTAGAGGAAGACACTGAGGATGTAAGGGCATCTAACTGGCTTTCAGTTGAATGAAATGCCCATGTGCTGCCCCTGTCAGGGCAAAGCCAGCACAACCCTTGAGTGCAACAGAAAGTCTACTGAGATGGGATACAAAACATTTAAAAGTGAACCCTTGGCTTAGTGTTTTGCTGTGCTTTTGTTCCTAACAGATTATTGGGTCTAAGAAGCTGAAGAGTCTGAGAAGAACATCATGGCAGTTTATAATTCAACATCTCTCAGTGGTGGAAAAGCCTTGTGGTCTCTTTTGACATAAAGAAAAGTTGGAGTGACTTTATGACAACCCTTAAAGTAAAAATTGTTAGGATATGAGTCCTGCCTTAATCTTTTAGAACAGAGGAATGAGAAATATGCTTAGACGCTTTTGGGAAAAGGTAGGACTATGGTTTCAGCCAGGGGTACACAACTGTGGAGGCTGTGTTGAGTGGGTGGTCCCCTTAAGACGTTAAGAGGTGGTCCCCTTAAGACTTTCAGAGGTGGTCCCCTTAAGACTTTAAAAGGACCAATCAGGCTTGTGCATCAGCCAGGTGGCCTAGGCAACTGGAAGGCAGTGGCTCCCAAGATTCCATGATACCCACCGTGTTTTGATTCTGTGACAGTAACTGCCAAGTTACCTGGAAGTGAAGCCCTACTTCTCTCACTCTGTCAGATGTTGAGCAATAAGCAGGAGCTTATGCTCTGAGCTCTGGCACCTGACTGAATCGAGAATAAAGGCGTTAAAGTGTTGTGGGGTGTTTCCTAACAGTAAGTTGGGAGGTACAGTTATCCTCATCTATCAGTCCTACTGAAAGAGGTTTCATTTTCTTTAACTCCTCTTTTTCTTGGGTGTCTTCTTCCTAGTCCCTGGATATACTCATTTTGCTACAAGCATCGATATGGCACTGACTCTCGGTCCCTCACTTGACGTGAGGGTAGAAACCAGTGAGCAATTAAGCTCTCAACTGGCAAAGAGCCAACGAGAATCAAAAGAACTGCAGGAGAAGCTTCGTAGAGCTGAGACTAAGGCCTACCTCCTGGCAAAGCACCTGCGGGACCACAGTAAGTTCGTTCTTTTTCCCTGTGTTTAATGTTTTATTTCTAAAAAAGAAATACAAATAAAATAGAGAAATTTGTTAATATAGATTGAATGGGAGGCACAGCATTATTCATGTTCCCATTCCACAATAAGTTCTATAGGTTCAGTGTCACCGAAATGATGAGTATTTGATGTCACCTCTTGGAGAAATGACCTGTTTGCTAACCTTGATCCTTCTCTTCTCTCTACCAAATAAGTTACATAGCTACCATGCTCTGAGAAGGATTAGCGTTAGTAGTTGCAGCATCAGTTGGTTGTGCAGGAATAACTGAAGCACAAGTTCAGCCAATTTTCCACGTTTTCACTGAGCTGTAGGGTGGGAATTCTGACACTGTCCCGCTCCAGCTGAGTCACTTTGCCAAGTCCCTTCAGGTGCATTTGAACTCTTCTTCGCTCATTTGCTGCCAATGTAGTATTTTCTCAAATGTTATTTTAAATCTTTATCCAATAAATTGGTGGGAATTATATACTACTATAGCTTTGGTGTTTCTATGACTACTTTAGAGTTACTTAACATAAGTGAAGATGAGCATCTTTTGATTTGATTATTGTATATAACTCCTGTCTATTCTCTGGCTGGATTATGGTCCACTTATTCTTTATTTCTTGAACTGTTTATTAAGTAGAGCCATTAAGCCTTTGGCAGTAGTATAAATGAAAAATACATTATCTGGGGCCAGCGCTGTGGCATAGCAGGTAAAGCCACCACCTGCAGGTGTTGGTTTGAATCTGGCTGCTCCACTTCTGATCCAGCTCTCTGCTATGGCCTGGGAAAGTAGTCTAAGATGGCCCAAGAGCTTGGACCCCTGCGCCTGTGTGGGAGACCTGGGGGAAGAACCTAGCTCCTGGCCTCAGGTTGGCACAGCTCCAGCCATTGTGGCCGTTTGTGGAGTGAGCCAGTAGATGGAAGACTTAGCTCTCTCTCCCTGCCTCTGAATCTCTATAACTCTGCCTTTCAAATAAATGAGTAAATCTTTAAAAAAAAGTTAACTGAAAAAATAAGAAATAAAACATTAATATTTTTAAAAAAAGAAGGGATTAGAAAAAATTCCCTGAGGGGCCGGCACTGTAGTATAGTGGGTAAAGCCACCGCCTGCAGTGCCGGCATCCCCTATGGGTGCCGATTCAAGACCTGGCTGCTCCACTTCCAATCCAGCTCTCTGCTGTGGCCTGGGAAAGCAGTAGAAGACGGTCCAAGGCCTTGGACCCCTGCACCCATGTGGGAGACCCGGAAGAGGCTCCTGGCTCCTGGCTTTGGATCGGCCAAAGATTGAAAGACCTCTCTCTCTGTCTATTTGCTTTTCCTTCTCTCTGTGTAACTCTGGCTTTCCAAAAAAATATATAAAGCTTTTTTTTTAAATCCCTGAACAAATATAAATAAAATGGAGATTATAAGTGTCCTGTCCCTGGGAGCTAAAGAAACAAAGAGGAGGAAATTCACACCAAGAGCTTGATGGTGTAGCTCCACTTCCTGACAGACAGTGACCTTAGCAGCCCGCTCACCTTTCCACTGAGGCAGGTGTATGTGTGTGCGTGTCTTTCCTCAGATTGTGAAGAGTATGAAGATCTAATTGAATCAATGCTGAGGGAGAAGCCGCACTTCCTGGAGGGGCAGCTGTCAGAGGAGCTGCTACCTGCGGAGAATCTCAAGTAAGGGGGCTCTCTCGGGTGGGCAGGTGGAAAGGTGAATGCATCTCTCAAGTGGGGCAGCTCAGCTGGGGAACCAAGAACTGATGTGGCCAGGAGAAGGGCAGGGATTTACATGGTGGGCTGACCCCTCAGATTTATAAAGCAGGCAGACAACAGAGAAATCACCAAATTGTAGGCTGCAGTGGATATTTAGAACCTCTTTTTGACTTGAAAAACGAGGCACTTATTGACTTGAAATTCACATACAAAATTGAAGAACGTGAACCACACAGAGAAGTTTTGTATCCACATAGTGCTGTAGGATCCCCTCCTCATTAACTGTGTCTCCATCACCTCCTGACCGTGGATGCTGTCTTAGATTCTCCCTGTCAGTCGTTATTTCTGCTGAAAGCCATTGTGCCTGGCATGTTTCTGTGTCTACCTTTGTGACCACTCGCTGCACACTGCATTTTAATAAGGAAAGGTCTGTGGCTGGAGTGAGGAACTTAAGGAACATGTTGGTGAGGGAGCTGAGGAAGAACCTTGGTGTTGTTTAGAGAACCAAAAAGTCAGCCCAGTGTCTAGTAATCTCGCAAGGTCTGTCTCTCTACTAAAGAGGAATCTCTTGCTCCATCTTTTCCTCTTCCCTACTGTGGGCATTTTCCCACACAGGCAGTGATGCTGCTTAGAGGGCCCTGTGAGCACATTCTCACCAAATCTCTGCAGAGACACAGAACACACCATGGGGCCGTTCCCACCTTGACATCTTCTCTCCTGTCACACCTTAGGAAATGTGGTGTTCAAATTCAAGAGCAGGCCCAAGAGCTGACCCAATTACAGCGGAAGTTACAGGAAGGGAGAGCTCTTTCTCAGCTCATTCATCAAAATCTCCAGGCCCTCCTCACCCAGCAGGACCCTGACAGCTGCCAGAGCCGGCAACTACTCACTGAGCTGCTCAAGCTGACAGAGCACCTTGTTGCCAAACTCAGCACAGGTAAGGTGGCCAAGGCTCTGAGACTTAAGATGGTCTCAAGTTGGCATCCGACTCCACACTTCTTCAAAGAACATTTACCAACAGTCTGTAGGTTTGTGTAAACAATTCTGTAAATAGTTCTCTAAACATTTGCGGCCATTTTTGGTCAGGGTACTTGTGTAGGAACAAAGAGTGGGAAATGCAGAGCTTTGAAGGTCCCAGGGCTGCAGAGATCTCCTCCTCCCTGATGCAATTGGCCTTGGAGCAGGAGGCCGCATCCTCTAGCATTCTTTTTTCATGCTTGGATTTCCATTTTATTTCCATTGAAATACACTTACCTTTTTATAAAGATTGATTTTTTATTTTATAGGCAGAGTTACGGGGATGGGCGGGGGAGAGAGAAATTTACTGTTGAATTGATAGTATATACAGACTTTTCTAAACCCAGATCTGGGATTTTCTTTTTTTTTTTTTCCCAGAGAAACCTTTTGTGGAACGGGAATAGGAGAGGGAGAAGGTGGGGTGGGAGCTTCAGTGAGGCTCCTGATGCTTCCTTCACCAGGGAGGCAGCCATGCACGGTGTCAGAGGTCTTTGCTCCCTAGCAGGGCAGGCAACCGTTTGCCAGAGCACATGTCCTGCCCATGTGTCTCTATCCCTGTGACTCAATCTCAAGCTCTATCACCGCCAGAGAAGGTGGGGTGGGAGGGTGGGTATGGAGGGAAGAGTTACTGTATTCCCTCCAGTTTCAAAACACCGGAGAGAGGATGTGACTGGAGGCAGCTTGTGAGAGGGAACAAAAGCCACAGTGCAAGAGTGGAAAGTCTCGGCTGCTCCCCAGCGTGTTTTCACACACGTGTGACAGATCTTTTGTGGATTTCAATCTCCTTGTCTGTAGAGTGTCAAATAATCTCTTTCACAGTAGAAGTAACACTATGGCCATCTCCTGTGGGATATTCACACCCTGGTAACACTCCCTGACAGCCACAGCCCCCTGCATTTTGCAGCTACCTCTGGATTTCAGCCTAGCAAACCATGTGGCCTTTCTCTTCCCTGATGAAGTTGACTGAGCTCCCGAGTTCTCTAGAACACTATGCCATGCCCTCAGTGTTCCATCTTGGGCATTAGGTCTGACTGGAGCCACTAATGCCCTACACTCTCTGGGTGGCCCCAGAGATCCTGGTGGACCAGAGGCTCTGTAGAACTCATACTTCCACCCAGTAGCAGTACACAGAGTTCACTGTCCATGCAGTCTCCAAGACAATGAAGAGCAAATTCGCATTTGGCTGTTCTCAACCCAACAGCCAGGTAGCCTATTGCTGGAGCTGATGTTGTTGGGGGCCAGATGATCTTAGGGTTTCCAGAAAATGAGGCCACGGGAGATGTGGGTAACATCCTGTTTCAATGGAGAGAATGGGATCACCTGGCTCCAAGGGCATATGATCAGGCCGGGATGGTGGCCTGGAGACACACTGTAGCCTCTGAGGCTGTTGCCAAAGTCCCAGATGTCTCTCATGGAAAAGTAGAAGTCCTGGTGGTGGTAGCTGTGGCGTTGGACCATTTCCTGAAGGTGTCCTTCCTTATCTGACTTGATTTACAGTCAACCAGACATCTGGGAACCAGGAGGAGCCTTACGTGGACTCTCCCCATACCAGGTAGGTCTGCCAGCCCTGTGGACTTTGACTTTGCAGGGATCCCTGAAGTGTCACAGTAGATCCTGGGAGAGACAAAACAGGCTGAGGGAGCCATGGCACTCCCACAGGACCATGTCCTCCTGTCTCAGAAGACAATATTGCATCTTGTCGTGGAGTTGCCCAAAGGGGTTCGCATGGCCTCTTCCACTCACTGCCCAAGAGATAGTCTTAGGGTTGACTCAGACCAAGTGGCCTTTATGTGGAATTCTGGAAGTCACCACAGTTTCCCTGGCTCACAAGAGGAGAGGGCCACTCTCTGGACTACATTCAATTTCTGTCCATGCAAGGGCATTCCATCTGTGGGTGGCACAAAAAGTGATCCATTGAGATCCCAGAGCCAGCCATCAGAAGGCAGAGGGAGCAGTCTGAGGAGTGGGGGTGAGAGAGCCAGAGTGCTGGGGTACAAGAACTCCTCGGCAGGTGTATCTGTCATCATCGAGATATCTGGGGAGTTGATGCCTGACTGGGTCTCAGGGGTGACCCACAGCTTCAGTGAGGCTCCTGGTGCTTCCTTCACTGGGGAGGCAGCCATGCAGGGTGTCAGAGGTCTTTGCTCCCTAGCAGGGCAGGCAGCTGTTTGCCAGAGGACATGTCCTGCCCATGTGTCTCTATCCCTGTGACTCAGTCTTCAGCTTGTCACCGCCAGTCCTTTCAGAGTCACCTTGTGACCAGGGAGTGGGACACCTGCTGGGGCCCGTTTTACCTCTAGCCACAGATGCACTGTTACTGCTTTGGAGGGCGGGCATGAGTTGGTGCTACTCACGTCCCATGTTTGTAAATGTGCCTTATCTCCACACTCCAGCAGGCCAAGTCTCAGGCTGGCCCAGCTGGAGCTTCTCAATGGCCTGCCTAAACCCAGAGTGGGACCCTGGTGGAGGTGGCTTACGATGAGATCTGTGCCAGTGTCTGGAACCTCCAGCAAGAAGAATGCTTCTTCAGGGAAGCCGGCCTTGGCAGTGAGTACTTCTGGGGCAAGGTGATGCTTCGAGCCCCAGGGTTCTCCCCAGTACACAGCCACAGGTCTGCCTTGCAGCCACCAGCCCTAGCTGAGTAACAAGAGCCTGTGTGCTGGAGCAGGGCCCATGGCTTCATGGTAGGAAACACCAGATTACACAGCATGAACACATGAGGAATTTGGGGATCTAAGCATAGTATAGCAACTAGAGTTGGAGTCATGTGGTTGCCCAGAAACACCCCATGAGATAATACCGCCTCATGCCCACAGCAGTGTATCCGACCAGCCAGAGGCTTGTCAGCACAATGAGTCTGGCTAAAAACGATGGATGAGACTAAGAGCCTTCAGCAGCAATCTCTTCACAAACTGCTGAAACTTTGTAACTGCTACCAGTTCTGGAAGAATACAGGAGAGTAGGAAAAGATAAAGAGGAGCACAGGGCCCAAATGAAATGAACCCAAAAAGCAGAGGGTATGAAAAACACCAATGGTCACTGAGGTCAAGACTGTGGTGAGGCAGTTAGAAATCGAGTTGAATTGATTGTCCATAACAAACCACGAGAAAAAGAAAACCCAAGACATCCCAGTGTGGAGCTGACACTTCCCAACAAAATAGCAGAGGTCAGATGAATTGACACCCAGTTAATAAAAAATATGCTGAAAAAAAAAAAGCAACAGATATCACTACTCACAACTTTTAGTACCTTTGAGTGATACTGCAGAGATATCTCTATGCAGATATGAGGCCGTAACACTTCTCCCAATGACCACAGCATTCAGGGAAGCCTTGCCATTCGAAACACCTGGGGGTCCTGTGTGTTTCACCAACCCAGCGACTGACAGGGTAGGCAGGGAGAGTCAAGTATCCCACCTACCCTAACATTAGAATTGTGCTTGTCAGGGCTGAATGTTGCTTGTTGGCAGCACGGGGCAAAGATGGGCGCAAAAAAGACACTAAGCTGGGGTATACAGCGCAATAGAGATCCTGAAATGTAGTGGGTGATGGGCGGTCCGAAGACTACCCTGGCAGGCAAGCAAAGCCACTATCTGGACTAGGCGCCAGTCTAAACGCCAGCTTCTGAGCCACCAAGACAACCACCCTGAGGTATGTACACATCTTGGCCTGTGCGTGGGTAAGCCTAGTCCTCAGTGGGGCCTTCCCTGTCTCATTCGATTTGCAGTCGGCCCAACGGCTCTGGATCGGGAGCGGCCTTCCCTAGGTCCTGCCCTGCCCAGGTAGGTCTCCCGACCCCGTGAAGGCCCCGCCCCGGGGCTGGGATCCCGGCAGACTTCCCCGCTATCCCGGGAGGCCCAGGGCTGGGCCGCGTGGTGCCCGCACACCCACTGCCACCCTCGGCCCCGTGTGTCTATGGGCCCGGTGGCAGCACGGCCTCCAAGCGTGCGAGTGACACGGAGGTGGCTGTGGCCTGCCCCCACCCCTGGGGAGGCCGTCCCGGGATCCCTGCGCACCCAGTGGCCCCGTAGGACGACCTGCGGTCCGGGTGGCTGTCCCGCTTTCCACACGGAGGCTGACCGGAGTCTGGCCCGCAGTCACGACCCAACCACATCACTCAGCCTTCGCTGGGCGGCACGGGGACGGGTCCTCGGGGAATCCTGGGCCACTCCACAGAGGCTGCGGAGGCAGACTGTGGTGGGGGAGGGGTTCTGACGGTGGCCAGAGGGCTGTGCCACCTCGACAAGCCAGGTGCATTGGTGGTGCCAGGTGCGGCCTGGGCAGTCGATGCGTGCCGCAGAGCTCCTGTGAGGGTCCTGGAGTGCTTTGGGCGGGGTCAGAGCTCTGGGGTCCGAGTCCATTGTCTGCCCAGCCCCGGCCCGGCCGTGCCTGCGGCTCAGTCCACGGCTCTCTCTAGCAACCCCTGCAGAGCTGAGAGCTGGCCCCTGGCGGGGGACGAGGACCGCCTCTGGGGCCCACGTGCCCATAGCCACGCAGGCACTGGCTTCCCTGGGCCGGCAGGCAGGGCCCGGGGCTCGACCACCTGCCGCGTTGGTGACCCTGCTGTGGTTTTCCTTCCCACCCCAGCGGGCCCGAACTCAAGCTGCCCCGGCTGGGGCAGTTCCCTGTCCCATGTGCAGCCATCGCGGGACCCCGTTGGCCGTGTCCTGCGGCCGGGCACGTGGCCGTGGCTTACTTCCAGGTCTGTGACAGTGCCTGGGGCCTCCGGCGGGAGGAATGCCACATCTTCCAGACCATAGATATGTTCGGTGAGTCCTCCCGGGGCAAGGTGTCCCCGCTGAGCCACTGGGGCTCATCCCTGGACAGCGCCAGTGTTCCTTCGCGGAGCCAGCCGCGAGGCTGAGTCCCGGGGCACAGGGCCGCCTGAAGCGGGGGGGCTGGTGGAGGGGAGGGGCCGGCACACAGGGCCCGGGTCTTGTGAGACCCCATGGGTGGTGGGTGTGAAGCATATCCACGTTCACTGCGGTGTCCGGGTCGGGCCTGCCTCTGGGGTGTGGGTCACACTGTTTGGCCCTGCCTGACACGCAGCCTGCCAGGTCCCGTGGGGCACGTGGTTGCGGCCCCAGAGGCTATTCCAGGGCAGGGCCAGCGCCAGCGCCCGCAAGCCTGCGCGCTTCAGGCTGGCTAGGAAGAGGGGGCCACGCCAGCAGCCTTCAGCCTGCTTCCTTCCCAACCCGCAGACAGCCCCTGAAAGCCGCAGCTCCCAGCTGTGGCAAGCAGACAAGTGGTCCCTGGCTTTCGCATCAGCTGGCGGAGCGCCGCGCGCCAGAGCGCTCTGGAACGCTCTGCGTGCCCTGGGTGTTCCGTGTGCCGGGGGGAGGCCTGAGTCGCCGGCCTCGACGCCTCTCCCAGCGACCACAGCATTCTGGGAAGCCCGGCAGTTGAGAGACCCAGGGGTCCTGTGGGTGTTGGGTGTCCCCCGCCCAGCGACTGGCAGAACGGGCAGGGAGAGTCCGCTGTGCCGCCTACGCTGCCCTTGGAATTGTGTGGGTCGGGGTTAGATTTCTGCTGTCCGCAGCCCAGGGCGGAGATGGGTGCCCCAGGACACTGAGCTGGGGTCCGGTGCGTGTGAAGGCTTCCTTAGGGCCCTGCCACGTGAGGTAGGGCGGTTGAAGGGCGGTCCAGAGCCCCCATGGCAGGCGGGCGCCAGTCCAGGCCAGTGCCTGGAGACTCAGCGCCCTGCCTCCCGGCAAGCCTCGAGCCACCCAGACGACGGACCGTCCTTTAGGGGGTGTGGACGTCCTGGCCTGTGCGTGGGTAAGCCTAGTCCTCAGTGGGGCCTTCCCTGTCTCATTCGACTTGCAGTCGGCCCGACGGCTCTGGATCGGGAGCGGCCTTCCCTAGGTCCTGCCCTGCCCAGGTAGGTCTCCCGACCCCGTGAAGGCCCCGCCCCGGGGCTGGGATCCCGGCAGACTTCCCCGCTATCCCGGGAGGCCCAGGGCTGGGCCGCGTGGTGCCCGCACACCCACTGCCACCCTCGGCCCCGTGTGTCTATGGGCCCGGTGGCAGCACGGCCTCCAAGCGTGCGAGTGACACGGAGAGGGCTGTGGCCTGCCCCCACCCCTGGGGAGGCCGTCCCGGGATCCCTGCGCACCCAGTGGCCCCATAGGACATCCTGCAGTCCGGGTGGCTGTCCCGCTTTCCACGCGGAGGCTGACCGGAGTCTGGCCCGCAGTCACGACCCAACCACATCACTCAGCCTTCGCTGGGCGGCACGGGGACGGGTCCTCGGGGAATCCCGGGCCACTCCACAGAGGCTGCGGAGGCAGACTGTGGTGGGGGAGGGGTTCTGACGGTGGCCAGAGGACTGTGCCACCTCGACAAGCCAGGTGCATTGGCGGTGCCAGGTGCGGCCTGGGCAGTCGATGCGTGCCGCAGAGCTCCTGTGAGGGTCCTGGAGTGCTTTGGGCGGGGTCAGAGCTCTGGGGTCCGAGTCCATTGTCTGCCCGGCCCCGGCCCGGCCGTGCCTGCGGCTCAGTCCGCGGCTCTCTCTAGCAACCCCTGCAGAGCTGAGAGCTGGCCTCTGGCGGGTGACGAGGACCGCCTCTGGGGCCCACGTGCCCATAGCCACGCAGGCACTGGCTTCCCTGGGCCAGCAGGCAGGGCCCGGGGCTCGACCACCTGCCGCATTGGTGACCCTGCTGTGGTTTTCCTTCCCACCCCAGCGGGCCCGAACTCGAGCTGCCCCGGCTGGGGCAGTTCCCTGTCCCATGTGCAGCCATCGCGGGACCCCGTTGGCCGTGTCCTGCGGCCAGGCACGTGGCCGTGGCGTACCTCCAGGTCTGTGACAGTGCCTGGGGCCTCCGGCGGGAGGAATGCCACATCTTCCAGACCATAGACATGTTCGGTGAGTCCTCCCGGGGCAAGGTGTCCCCGCTGAGCCACTGGGGCTCATCCCTGGACAGCGCCAGTGTTCCTTCGCGGAGCCAGCCGCGAGGCTGAGCCCCGGGGCACAGGGCCGCCTGAAGCGGGGGGGCGGGTGGAGGTGGGGGGCCGGCACACAGGGCCCAGGTCTTGTGAGACCCCATGGGTGGTGGGTGTGAAGCATATCCACGTTCACTGCGGTGTCCGGGTCGGGCCTGCCTCTGGGGTGTGGGTCACACTGTTTGGCCCCGCCTGACACGCAGGCTGCCAGGTCCCGCGGGGCACGTCGTTGCGGCCCCAGAGGCTATTCCAGGGCAGGGCCAGCGCCAGCGCCCGCAAGCCTGCGCGCTTCAGGCTGGCTAGGAAGAGGGGGCCACGCCAGCAGCCTTCAGCCTGCTTCCTTGCCAACCCGCAGACAGCCCCTGAAAGCCGCAGCTCCCAGCTGTGGCAAGCAGACAAGTGGTCCCTGGTTTTCGCATCAGCTGGCGGAGCGCCGCGCACCAGAGCGCTCTGGAACGCTCTGCGTGTCCTGGGTGTTCCGTGTGCCGGGGGGAGGCCTGAGTCGCCGGCCTGGACGCCTCTCCCAGCGACCACAGCATTCTGTCTGGGAAGCCCGGCAGTTGAGAGACCCAGGGGTCCTGTGGGTGTTGGAGGGGTGGGGCCGGCACACAGGGCCCAAGTCTTGTGAGATCCCATGGGTGGTGGGTGTGAAGCATATCCACGTTCACTGTGGTTTCTGGCTTGGGACGGTCCCCTGAGTTGGGACACAGTGTTTGGCCCTGAGACACAGCCTGCCAGGCAGGCTATTCTAGGGCAATTGCCTGTAAGCCTGCAAGCTTCAGGCAGGCTAGGAAGCGGGGTCCACACCAGCAGCCTTCCACCTGCTTGCTACACAACCTGCAGACACCCCCTGAAATCCGCAGCTCCCAGCTGTCGCATGTTCCTGAGGCTTTGGCCATTATGGTGAGTACTCCCATGGAAAGGTACTCCTTTGAGCCTCACAGTGTCTCTCTAGTTCATAGCCATGTGTCCACCCTGCTGCCACTTGTCCTGAATCTGTATGGGAGAATGTGATGGGCTGAAGCAAGGCACCGTGCTCAATGGTGTGAGTCCCCAGCTTGTAGCATCTGGAGTATCTCTCTGGTCAGTTCGGGTCTGCTGGTTGGTTCAGCCCCTGGACTTTGAGTTTTACCTGTATCCCCTGAGATCTCCACCATGAGTTCATTTCATGTCATGTCATCCTAAGCACCTCCTCCATTGAGAGTTGTGGAGTTGTGAGGCCCAAGGCCTCTCCTGTGTGACATTCATGCGTTGGTGTCTCTCACTTGGTTGATTCCTTGATTCTTAGGTCTTGCCTGGCTCCACTTGACTGTGCTCTCAGGTCATGGTACCCAAGGCAGGTGGAGCAACATCACACTGGCCTCTGGGCCTCCCACCAGTGAGGCACCAGTGAGGTACCTGTCTGGACTGTGGTGTAGGAGCAAAGGACATATGTGCCAATTGCTGTCTCCCTTGAGATTCATGCCCTGGTTGGCACTCCCTTCTGGCCATGGTCCCAGGTGTCCTCATCCACCTCTGGCTCCTAGAAATCCCTGAAGTAAACCACGTGGATGAGTAAGTTCATGAGTCCTCTAGAAAGCTTACCCAATCGTCAAGTGTTCCACCACCCACCACCAGGCTCTGTGTTTAAACCCTCGGCCTGAGAGGGCCTGCTGATGTATAAGGTTTCTGGGTGGCTCCAGAAGTCCCAGTGGACCAGAGGCTCTATAGACTTGATGGCTCTGTTCAGTGGCAGTACACACACACAAAATGGTGTGTCACCGGCACCTGAACACCGGGTGGGAGAGGATTGGATTTCAGCCTTTCCTCCCGGAGGTCATTTAACTACTGGTGGTTGTGACATGGGCGAGTGGGGGGTTCTTAAGGTAGTCTAAGGGTTTGCACACACCCGGGACAGAGTAAGTGTACGTGATATCCTGCCAAAACACAGAGAAACCAAGAGAGTGGGATCCCCTGGCTCCCAGGAAGGTAGACTAGCTGGTGTCTTTATGGTTTACCCTTTTGTGGTCCTTATTGTGGTAAAACAGGTTAAGCCACCACCTGCAACACTGGCATCCCATTGGGTATCAGTTTGTGTCCCAGCTGCTTCAACTTCAACTAATGGCCTCTCTCTCTCTCTCTCTCTCTCTCTCTCTCTCTCTAACTCTGCATTTCAAATAATAAATAAATAAATAAATAAATCTTTAAAAAACAAAAAAACTGGCTGGCGCCATGGCTCAATAGGCTAATCCTCTGCTGTGGCGCCAGCACACCAGGTTCTAGTCCCAGTCAGAGCGCCAGATTCTGTCCCGGTTGCTCCTCTTCCTGTCCAGCTCTCTTGCTGTGGCCCGGGAGTGCAGTGGAGGATGGCCCAAGTGCTTGGGCCCTGCATCTGCGTGGGAGACCAGGAGAAGCACCTGGCTCCTGGTTTCGGATCAGCGCGGTGCACTGGCCGCAGCACGCCGGCCGCAACGGCCATTGAGGGGTGAACCAACGGAAAAGGAAGACCTTTCTCTCTGTCTCTCTCACTGTCCACTCTGCCTGTCAAAAAACAAACAAACAAAAAACTTACCTTTTTTTTTGCCTCCCTTGATACTCCTGAGTCAGACACTCACTCTCCCAATGCATGTAAATTTACCTGTAGCATTCCAGTCAGATACTGTGTGACACAGTTACTTGTACTGGGATCTTAATGTGCCTTTTACTGTCTGATTTTTATTTGTAGTGTACCAGATGTACGAAGAGAAGGTAGCAGGTTATCTTGGTCCTAACAAACCCAAGTAAGTCTCCAACTTCTGTTACTGCTTACTTTGTTTCAACACTTGGGGAATCTAACTCCAGGGAGAAAACAGCATGTGTTGGGGTGACTCACCGTTACCCCTTAAGCCCATAGCCGAATGTTTGTAGGAACAAAGTTATTCCTTATCATGTGAGCGACCTGCAAGTTTCCATTGTTTTCCCCACTCTCTCCCTTGGATTAACTACAGAGCCTGTGCAGGTCAACCAGCCTACTCAGGGAGTTTGGTCAGTCCTGGCCACTACCCTGCCATACTCAAGGCAGGGTGATCCTTTTCTGCCCTCAGCTTGTTGCCCATGTGTATTTTTGCCTTCCACTGATAACACAAAATGAGATGGGACCTGACCTCATCAGATGGTGGGCAACAGGCTGGGGTGAGAAACCTGGGGTGCTAAAGCACCTCCTCAGCAGGTGCATCTTTGTGACTGAAGCCTGCACACTTCATGCCTTCATTGTTTTCTCACATGACCAGTAGTAGGTTCTGTTTGGCTCATTAGTATCAGTGGAGAGGGTGCCAATGGTGGGTGGCACAGCCTTTTTCCTGAGTAGCTCACTGCCCCTGTCCCTCAGTCTCGGGCTCTGTCTGCACTCCCACTGTGAGGCTTCAGCTTGATCAAGCAGTGAGCCACTGGTGGATGGGCTCCCTTTCCTTTGGTGACAGAACCTTTGCCCTGCTGTTTAAGCCAGGAAGGTCGTGGGAAGATTGCTCCTTTTGTTAATTTCTTATTCCCTTCTGCACCTCCAGGGTCTGTCTGAAGCTGCCCAAACCAGAACAGCCTGAGTTCCTGCTCAGCCCAGTGGCATGTCCATATCCATCTTTAACCATGCCATCACTTGTGGATTGCACCTGCCGCACTGCTGGCAGTGACTGGGGTCGTGTGCAGGTGCCACACTTCTGCCTGTTTGTTTCTGCTAGTGAGTATTCCCAAGGAAATTTGGCCAAGTTCATAATGATCTCCCTGTGTGAAAACAGGACATGTACCCTACACAGTTCTCCCCTTGCCATTCAGTGTAGTTTTGCACACCGAGCCTAAGGCACATTGTGTTCAGGGAGTTGTATGATAGAGTTAAGGCACTGTCATCATTTAGTCTGCAGCCATTACTTCCTGTTTGTCCAAATTCATGTACACATCACCCAGTATTTACTCTCATGTCTGTACTTAAGCCCCTCCTCTCCTTTCAGGTGGCACATTGAAGGCTTGTCCTCAGAAACACTTGAATGGAATACTAGGTTGTCACCTGTCGAAGGTGCCAGTCTCACATGCAGAGTTGTGGGTGAGACTACAGGGATACACCTGTCCTCAAGTCCCAGTGGATCCGCAATTAGCCTCTGGTAGCAATGAGGCCAGGCGTAGTGATTCCTCCAGCACCTGCAGCTTTGCAGAAAACATCGATTCAAGAAACCAGTTGTTGCTCCACAAAGGTAAGAAAGAAAAGGCCACAGGAAGCTTCCATTGATACATGGATTTTCACTGTGTATGGGTGAAGGAGACAATTCAGACCCCGTCGTGTTCTCTGAGGGTCAAGTTGAAGTCTGCAGTGCTGTAACATGGTAAAGTGAGCCAATGCCTGATTTTAAGCATCCGCTCTGCCTCCAGTCATCAGCTTCCCAAATATTTTATGTTGAACTTGGCCAAGTTACTTATCACAGGCATTTATATCTCATCCCCCATTTCAGGCTGTGCTGTTATTAAGCAACATAATTTCCAGAGTGACTGGCTAAGAATAGCTCAGTATCCTCTTTAGGTGTTTAGTGACTCGTCGTTTAATTTGCATATAGTTGAAGACTTAACAAAGTGATCTTGTACTTTTGTTCCACGTGCAAATCAACCATGTTTGTAGTGTAACTTCCCAGAGACTGTCTTTGATAAGACAAGTGACTGACTTACTTTCCCTCCCTCCATCCCTCCCTCCCTCCCTTCCCTTTTCTATTTATTTTTCCTTTCTCCCTCTGTTGCTCTTTTTTCTCCCTTCTATCTTCCTTCCCTCCCTCCCTTCTTTCCTTTCTCTCTCTCTCTTTTTCTCACTCTCACTCTCTCTCTTTCCTTCTTTCTCTTTCTCCTTTCATTCTTGCTTCCTCAACATTCCCTTCTAAGCCAATTTTCCTCTGTCAGACACTTTCAGCCACAAGGTGAGAGCCATATTCTTGTCAGTGTACATTCTAGGCCTTTACCTTGATTTCCTGATTAATTCAACTTATTTTCTGGCCCCCTCTCTTTTTTAAATGAACAGGAGCCTTCATACATGAAGTGATCAGGCTCATTTCTGACTCTTCCTGGAATTTATCAGCTCCGCTCATCTCCATAGCATGTCCCAGTTTCTTGCCCACAGTGATCCACTTCTGCTCAGATTTCCTTACAACTGAGCCTTGGACCCTCCTGCCCATCCTACCTGGATCCTGTCCATCCTTTTCCCTGCCTCTATGGTTGCCTGTGGCTTATGTCTGCTGCAGCCTACCTTCTAGAAAGGAGGGGAATGGTGTGCTCAGGAGGAGGAATATGTCTCATGTGACAGTGACCACTAGTTGACTCTTTGGGAGAGAGCTCCTGGCCAGTGCTCAGTAAGAGACAGGCATACATACTCTCTGCCACATGTGCCATGATACCTTGTCCCTCCCAACTCCTCTTTTCTTCTCCTGATCTTTTACTTCTCCTTGGATTCTCACAGTACCAGCACAGCTCACCCACTGGCTCAGTCACTCTCTTCCTGTTCACACTCAAGGTCACTCCGTTCCTGTTCACATTCAAGGGATAATTGGCTGAGCAATGGTAGGTTCGAGGCAAGACTTTGCAGTCTAGGGTCCTTTGAAAGCACTTTGCAGATTTTGACACCAACCATACTGTGCTTTCTATCTGGTGCATAGCAGGTTGTATTACTGACAACATATATTTCTCTCACTCTTCCTAAATCTTTTTTTTTTTATTTCCAACCTATTGTGAAAGCTGTCAGAATGCAGGAGCCCAAATTTCCAAAACCCCAGTTAAGGTCATTTTTTGATATAGTATGTACACACACACATGACACTGAGAGTGCTTCAGGATGTTCATGGAATGCCATGGGTATTGTGGCATAGTGGATAACTGCCCCTTTGGGCTGTCCATATTCTTTGTCAGTGTACCTAGGTACAAATTTGTCTTCTGTCTCTCATCCAGCTCCTTGCTACTGTGTAGCCTGGGAGGCAGCATGTGATGACTCAGTTGGTTGGGTGCCTGCCCTTGATGTGGGAGGCTAAGATAATGTTCCTGGCTCCTAGGTTTGGCCTAGCCCATTCTTAGCTGTTGCAGATATTTGGGGAGTGGAAAAGTACATGGTTGATTCCTCCCTCTCACTCTGACATTCTGTGTAACTGTCACTCTTGGATTTTCATTGAAATGAAAATAAATGGGGCCGGTCTCGTGGCGTAGTTGGTGAATCCTCCACCTGCAGTGCCAGCATCCCATATGGATGCTGGTTCTAGTCCCATCTGCCCCTTTTCCAATCCAGCTCTCTGCTATGGCTTGGTAAAGCAAGATGGTCCAAGTGCTTGGGGCCCTGCACCCACATGATAAACTGGGAGCAACCATCTGGCTCCTGGCTTTAGACAGGCAAATCTCCAACCATTGCTGCCATCTGAGGAGTGAACCAATGGAAGGAAGACCTTTCTCTGTCTCTCCCTCTCACTGTCTGTAAGTCTCCCGCTCAAATAAAAATAAATAAATAAATCTTTTTTAAAAAGAAAAAGAAAATGTTTAAAAAGATGTTCATGGAAAATGGAATTAAACATGAGTTCTGTATGTCACAGAAACTTTTTGAAATCCTTGCACTGTGTGGTCATAATATGCATTTCCATAAACTTTCTAAAGAACACTCCAAAATATATTTGTCCTTGTATGTTCCTGAATTCCATGATATATATCATATTATTTTCAGTAATGTTACATGTAATATGCTCATATGAAGTGTATAATGATACATGTTTTTCATCTTCTCCAATTTTCCTTATAATTTTGCTCTTATGGGTTTTCCTATGATTTTTATATAACTCGATTTTTAGGTGACATCTCCATTCCTAGTAGCACAACCTCTGTCTAGTATGATTAGCCCATGCTTTTGTCCTATGAATCTGAGAACTATTTGTTTTCATTTGCTCCAATTTTCTTAATTTTTTTTTGTCAAACAGCAGTAGGTTTGCCTATTGGCAATCTTATCCTGAAATCATTTCTAAGGAAGGCCAATGATAAGAAAATGCAAAAGCATCTCTATTGGCTTCCCTTGCCCCTTGGACTTTCTTGTCCAAGGTCACTTTGCTTATCCAGTGTCCACCTTGGTGGAAGTGTGTGTCAGAATAAGGTCATATTGGCTGGTGCTGCGGCTCACTAGACTAATCCTCCACCTGCGATGCCAGCACCCCAGATTTTAGTTCCGGATTGGGCACTTGATTCTGTCCCGTTTGCTCCTCTTCCAGTCCAGCTCTCTGCTGTGGCCCAGGAAGGCAGTGGAGAATGGCCCAAGTGCTTGGGCCCTGCACCCGCTTGGGAGACCAGAAGGAAGCACCTGGCTCCTGGCTTCAGATTGGCACAGTGCACTAGGGGGTGAACCAATGGAAGGAAGACCTTTCTCTTTCTCTCTCTCTCTCTCTCACTGCCTAACTCTTCCTGTCAAAAAGAAAACAAAAGAATAAGGTCATATAACAGTGGATATTGTTGCCTGTGGTTTCATTTGCAGTGCCTGTTACTGATGGCTATCTTGCGAGCAATCCCAAGCAGGATAATACCATTGAGGGGTCAGCTACCAGCAACCATGCAAGCCAAGTCACTGTCCACCCTGTGGGCTCCGATGTCCTAAGAAAAAAGATGATCCAAAGAAAATTCCATTTTAGCAAATGGAGATTATCATACCGTATCCCTGGATTTCGACTTGAGGTGCAGAGGTAATCGCAGCCGTTATTCTTAGATGCATTTATTCTGTATTGCTCTCTATATATATGAGTGCTTTACCTCATTTCCCTCCCCCCAATTTTTTCTTTCCCTGATTTGTTCTCTCCATCTGCAGTAACTTCTGTCTAGTCTTCCTTCTATTTTCCATAGAAAAATGCCCTGGTTCTTGATTTCTTTCAATATAGAGATAGGGAAAGAGTCCAAGATGCAAAGTCATAGTATTTTATTAGGCCAGTGAGAGAACAAAGGGAGGTGGGAGAAAGCTGCAGAGCTAGATGTCCAGTAGGGGAGTGTAATCGTGGGTCTCTAATAGGTACCCTAACTTCAGTTTCATCTGTGTTACTGGTGTGGCCACCAGGACATGGGTGTGGGAGTCACTGGGCTGTGATCTACCTGGGAAGGGGCTGTGGTAGGAGGGGTCCAGCCATTCTGTGCATTTTTTGAGCACTGAAGGCACATGATTGGTAGAGGCCTGGTGAGCATGCAAAATGGGAAGCATCATAAGTGGGGGAGAAGGGAAATTCACCAGCTTCCAGAGCATGCCTGTCCCTGCCTAAATCCTCCTATCATTACACATGAATTGCCAACCAGTCACTGTCATCTGCATCTCCTTGGCTGTACTCTAAGCTCTGCTCTTTCCCCATAGCTGCTGTCCTCATTATCCCACTCACAGACCTAGAGTCAAGTTTGCCTTCAGATCCAGTGTTCAAGGGATTACCATGACCCAGTAGCCACACTTCAGGGACACACTCAAGCTACAATGAGGCAGACTTCATTAGATGGTACAATAAAGAGACATTGGTCAAAAGGTAAACTTAAGGGAGGGTGTTATGGCACATGCAGTCAAGCCACGGCTTGGGATGCCTGCATCCGTATTGGTGTGCTGCCTCAAACCCTGGCTACTGTACTTGCAATCTAGCTTCATAGTAATGGTTCTGGGAAAGACATGGATGATGACCCACATATTTGGGTCCCTGCCCCCTAGTTCTGCACTCCTCACTAGTGAATCAGTATATTTAAGTTCTTTCTCCCTCTGTTTCTATTCTTTCACTCTTTGTCTTTCCTTCTCTCTGTCACTTTGTCTTTCAAATAAATAAATGAATGTTTTCAAAAAGACAACCCTCTAATATTCACACAAAATATTATTTTCTAAATTAGACATAAGCACAGGGCTTCAAAAAATGTGTAGAGCAAGACAAGCTTAGACATTCTGACTTCTCCTACTAGTTTTGGGTCTGGTTTGCCGCAGTTTTTCTAGATCCTTGAGATGCATTGATAGCTTATTTGTTTGGTGCCTTTTTAATTTCTTGATGTAGGCACCTATTGCTATAGACTTTCCTCTTAACACTTTTTTGCTGTATCCCATAAGTTTTGATATGTTGTGTTGTTACCTTCATTTGCTTCCAGAAAGTTTTTGATTTCCCTTTTGATTTCTTCTATGACCCACTGTTCATTCAGGAGAATGTTGTTCAGTCTCCAGGTATTTGCATATGCTCTAGAAATTCCCGAGTTGCTAATTTCCAGCTTCATTCCATTGTGATCTGAGAAGATGCATTGTATGACTTGGATTCTTTTGAATTTGCTGAGACTTGTTTTATGGCCTCGTATGTGCTCAATCCTAGAGAACGTTCCATGCACTGCTGAGAAGAATGTACATTCTGCAAGTATAGGATTAAAGGTTCTGTAGATATCTGTTAAATCCATTTGGTCTATAGTGTCGATTCAATCTGCTGTTTCCTTGATTTTTCTGTCTGGTTGATCTGTCCATTACTGAAAGTGGAGTATTGAAGTCCCCCAATACTATTGTATTGGAGTCTAAGTCTCCCTTTAAGTTCCTTAACATATCTTTTAAATAACCCAGTGCCCTGTGATTAGGTGCATATAAGTTTATAATAGTTACATCTCCCTGTGGAATTGATGCCTTAATCATTATGTAGTGCCCCTCTTTGTCTCTCTTAACAGTTTTTGTGTTACAGTTTATTTTGTCTGATATTAAGATGGCTACACCAGCCCTTTTTTGGTTTCTGTTGGTGTGGAATATCTTTTTCCAACCTTTCACTTTCAGTCTGCATGCACTTTTGTTGGAAAGATGTGTTTCTTGTAAGCAGCAAATAGATGGGTTTCTTTTTTAATCCATTCAGCCAGTCTGTGTCTTTTAACTGGGGAGTTGAGGCCATTAACGTTCAGTGTGACTATTGATAAGTAGTGACATTGCCCTGCCATTTTCCCAAAGATATTTCTAATATATACTTTGACTTTCTGTGATCTTTTACTGAGGAATTTTCTTCCTTTACCTTCTTTCGTATTGATGACCGTGTTTCTATGTTTCTGTGTGTAACACATCTTTAAGCATCTTTTGCAGGGCTGGACAAGTGGTGACACATTCTTTCAGTTTCTGTTTGCTGTGAAAGTTCTTTATTTCACCTTCATTCACAAATGAGAGCTTTGCAGGATATAATATCTGGGTTGGCAGATTCTCTCAGTACTTGGGTTTTTAATTTGTTCTATTGAATTCTTCATTTCATTTCAATTTCTCTTCAATCTCTCAATTTCATGTTCTATTAAATTCCTCATTTCATTTTGATTCTTCAAGATTTCATTTTCACAAGAGAAATTTTCTGTCTTGTCCTTCATGGACTTCAGCAGTTCATGCATTTGTTTTAGATTACATCTAAAGAGTCTTATCATAAATTTTTTGTTCCATTTCTTGCATTTCTCCCATCTCATCATCTTCTTAATCTTGTATTGGAGTGTCATTTTCTTTTGGGAGCATCATGTTTTCTTCCTTTTTCTTGTTTCCTCGATTTTTCCGTTGTTGTTTGGCATTGTGGAAATATGCTTTGGTTTCTTCTTTTTTTTTTTTTCACTATGGTGGCTTTTCTTGTTATACTATGACTCTAGATTAAGTGGACTGTCTGTGGTTGGTGTGGCCAGAGAGCTCTGTTCAGTTCTTCAGGGTTAAGGGTGTGCTTAAGGTGACACACCCAGGTTTGGCATGGTAAATCAATCTCCCTTTCCCCCACCTCTTTCTTTGTCTCTCTCTCTCTCTCTTTCTCTCTCTCTCTTTTTAATCAGAAGGGAAGTAATCAGCTGAGCACTTCTCCTTGATGGCGATCAGTGCCTGAGCGCTATCCCCAGTGGATACAATATTCATCTGCTCTGTCCCAAGAACCACACAAAAGATCTGTGCAGTCCTCAGTGTAAGCTTAGAATCCCCTGCAGTGTCTCTCACTGAGTAGCCAGGGCCGCCCGAGCTTGTGACATCTCCCAAGGAGACTACTCACATCTCAGCCAAACCATGAGTTCTCCCACACACCCCACACACCCTCCATTGTGTTTTTTTTTTCACAGTCCCAGTTCATAAGTTCCACACATTCACTAGGTCTAGTCTCTTGTTATTACTCCCCACCAGTCAGGTTTTTCCGCTTGGGTGGGCACAGCCCCAAGCTGGTGCAACTGTTATGTATGTCCAAAATGGCGCCTGCTGTATTGTCTCACTCGCTTTTATAAGGTGTGTGGAGAGTGAATCGTGTCCATACCATCCCTTTTATTTTTTCTCTCTTCTAGTTAGGCTTGTGTACTTTCCCCCATGGGGCTACAAGCCTTGTTCCCTCTAGGTTCTTCCTGCTGCTTTTCCACCAGTGTCTCGGGCTACTATGGTTTTGTCTCACCTCTCTTTCCAGCGCTGGTGCAGAGACGGCAGCTGGGGTCCCGAACCGTGGGAGTCCGTGCCCTCCACGTAGATCCACGGTGTCCCTCTAATTCCAGAAGACTTTCCTCTACTGTTTTTTCCCTATCTGTTCCCTAAGACTACACTATCTCCACTTTTAATAAACTGTATTTCCCTGGACTTTCAGTGAGCTCCTTCCCTATTCCATCATCTTGGAACTTCCATCAACTTCTGGCTTTTTTTTATCTCTCAATGCCAATTTCAAATATTCAGGTCAAAATCTCGAAAATGAGTTATTTGACATTTTGTGATCTGATGGTTGTTTATAGCCCTTGTCTCTATTGTTAAGGAACATTGTTTTTTTTTTTTTTCTTCTTACTGTTTGTTGAACTCTTACTTAGTGTAGGATTAATTTTATGAGTATAAAGTAAACTGAAAGTAGATAATTGTAAATCTTGAGAGAGTGAATAAGAGAGGAAGGAGGAGGAAGTATAGGAGTGTGGGCAGGGGGAAGGGTAGGATGGGAAGTCTCACCATGTTCCTAAATCTGTATATATGAAACGTATACACCTTGAATAAATTAAAATAAAAAAGAGAATGAGTTAGTTATTGAACATGAGACCACAAAATAGAGCAGCTCATTGTAGTGAGTTAACTCGGGGAAAACCCATGAAGATCCAAGAAGATAAGCAAGGCCCAGGCCAATCTTTGCTCCAGTGATTCTAATTGAGAACGAGCCTCCTTGCCTTGGGCAAGTAAAGTGAGAAGGAGAGTGACCTCCCTCAGCCTGTCAGAGGGAAGATGAAAAACTTGAAGGCCAGGGGGGATGAAGTTCATGTTTAATAGATGGAAGGAAAGGAAAGGAATGGGATAAAGTAGGTGAGGACTGCTGAGCAGTTCTAAATGACGCTGTGCTTTTAGTAAACTCTGGGTACACTTTGAACTAGCTTGGATGCTTTGACCCAGTACCCTGGATTCTGTCTTCAATGGACAGGGAAATGCCAACGTTCAATTTCCTGTCCTCTTGGTTAACTCCCTTGGAGTTTGACTTTATTCCTTTTTCTCCTGGACAAAAAACACTTGCCAGATTTCTCTCTAAGGCCTTATTCCTATTTCTATGTACTCAAGGTGACTCAACAGCCTCTTAAGACTATTGAAGCCTCCAGATTGGATTTTCTCCTCTCCATTCTTCAGATTTCTAAAAAAGAGCTGGAGACAAGGATTAAGAACAATTCTTATGTCTTTAGTTACATCTCTTTTGTTAAAGGACAGACTGGACTTGGATGTTTCTGAGATTACCGTTGGCTCACACATCTACTCTATTCCCATAGTCACCTATTCTTCCCTCTGAAACACAGAATTATAATAGTTGAATTTACTGAAGGAGGTCCCTTCGCTTTCAACTGTCTTTCTGAATGTGCATGATTGGTGCTAGGAACATCTATCCTTAGGAGATGGGAAAAGACATGGGCAAGACCATGGAGAAGGATTAGGAGGAAAATGGGTGTTATCACCAGCTTCTAGTTAGAAGAGTGCAGGACTAGGCCGGCGCCGTGGCTCACTTGGCTAATCCTCCACCTGCAGTGCCGGCACCCCTGGTTCTAGTCCCAGTTGGGGCACCAGATTCTGTCCCGGTTGCTCCTCTTCCAGTCCAGCTATCTGCTGTGGCCCAGGAAGGCAGTGGAGGATGGCCCAAGTGCTTGGGCCCCGCACCCCATGGGCGACCGGGGGGGCATGGAGGGGGAGCACCTGGCTCCTAGCTTTGGATCGGTGTAGCGCGCCGGTCATAGCAGCCATTTGAAGAATGAATCAATAGCAGGAAGACCTTTCTCTCTGTCTCTCTCTCTCACTGTCCAACTCTGCCTGTCCATAAAAAAAAAGAAGTGTGCAGGACTCCCATATTCTGCATTGCAGGCTGGACTCTAAGTTTAGGGAGGCATTCTACCCTGTAGGTATCATTTTCCCACTTCAGTCAACCTGAAGCTCATCTTCTCCACATGTTTCTCTGTCTCTGGCTTCTGTGACTACTGGGCATTCCCTCCAGACTCAGCTATCAGCAAGACCTGACCTCTTATTGAATTTCTCTCTCTTTCTCTGTCTCCCTCTCAGATATCAGGAACTGCTGGAGCTACAGGGACCTGCACTGGCTACAATGAAAGGGTGCAAGTAAAAGTAGCTTTCCTCATTAATGAGCAACATCTTGATAGAAAATCCAGTCATGTCCTACCCTATCCACTCAAGATTTGTTCTCCATCAGGATGGAAGACATTGTTTCAGTCTCATATTATTGTTACCACCTAAGGACACCTAGGCCTGAGACCTTAACTTGGGCACCTCTCAATTCTCACCACATAACCAACACGGCAACATCCAGGAGTGAGTAACACGCTAAGTCAGACAAGTGTTGCCTCCAGCTAGAAGCAGAGTTTTTGCTGTTCAGCCTGAATTGAATGAAGAAGCATTTGTCAGACAACTACAGAATGCTGAGCATTGACCAACGGATGTGGCTTTGACAGAAATTTTCACTGACAACAAAAAGAAGCGGTATTTTTTGCTTAAGGCTTAAGAGTACGTTACTGTATTCCTTTAGTCCTGTGGAAACAAAAGCATCTCCTCGCCTTGTTGTCACTGACAATGGTGACATTACCTTGTTTTGGAGGGCATGTTAGTTTCTGGTCTCAGGAATTTGACAATTTCCTCATGATTCGCTTGGCCCTAAACATTACTCCCAAACAGTACTCCCTGTTACTTCACATCTGGAGGCAAAGCATGGACAGTTTGTCCATCAACATTACGGTCACACTAGGATTGGATATCAAGTTACAGTCATTTTGATATGTATCCAAAAGATACTTTACTCTTATATTATCAAGAACCGTAGAGACTGGCAATTGAAGAATGTATAGATACTCTATTCTCTATTGATCTTTCTGCAGAGATTTTGCCACCAATTACTCATCTCTGCCTGGATTGGTTCTTATATTCATTTGTGTACATTGGAAATCTTCTATTTTATTATTTCTATATACTAATATTTATTGAATTTCTGTAGTATAAATGAACATCCCTTCTATTATTCCATACCAATAAATATTTTGTTTTGTTTGCTATCATTGTGGTCCTGGTAATTATTTAAATTAAGTATTACAGTCGCCAGCAGCGTGGCTCACTAGGCTAATCCTCCACCTGCAGCACAGCACGCCAGGTTCTAGTCCCGGTCAGGGCACTGGATTCTGTCCTGCTCGCTCCTCTTCCAGTCCAAGCTCTCTGCTTTGGCCTGGAAGGGCAGTGGAGGATGGCTCAAGTGCTTGGGCCCTGTACCCACATGGAAGACCAGGAGGAAGCACCTGGCTCCTGGCTTTGGATTGGCGCAGCATGCCAGCCATGGCAGCCATTTGAGGGCTGAACCGATGGAAAGGAAGACCTTTCTCTCTGTCTCTCTCTCTCTCACTGTCTAACTCTACCTGTCAAAATATTGAGTTTGTTATTATCTTACCTTTTTTTTTCAATAGAGAAACACTTTTTCTTTGACATTAGAGTGAGCTAACACATTCGTGTGAGCTACTGTTTAGATGCCTGTGTCACATCTCTCAGCATATTACAGCTGCTATAACAAAATACCACACTCTAGGGCCGGCGCCGCGGCTCACTAGGCTAATCCTCCGCCTAGCGGCGCTGGCACACCGGGTTCTAGTCCCGGTTGGGGCGCCAGATTCTGTCCCGGTTGCCCCTCTTCCAGGCCAGCTCTCTGCTGTGGCCAGGGAGTGCAGTGGAGGATGGCCCAGGTGCTTGGGCCCTGCACCCCATGGGAGACCAGGAAAAGCACCTGGATCCTGGCTCCTGCCATCGGATCAGCGCGGTGCGCCGGCCACAGCGGCCATTGGAGGGTGAACCAACGGCAAAGGAAGACCTTTCTCTCTGTCTCTCTCTCTCACTGTCCACTGCTGGGAGGTCTGTGGTATTTGATGAGGGCTCCTTTCCTGGTATAAATGGTTTCTTCAGTGTATATCCTCACATGATAGCAGGTCAAGGTAGCTCCTGGTAGCCTACTTTTTTAAGAGAACTAATAATATTCATGAGGGCTCTGCCCTGATGATTTGATGAACTCTCAAAAGATGCCACTCCTAATACTAAGACTTTAGAGGTTAGTATTTGCACCTATTCATATGAGAGTCCACACACACACTTGGATCATGCCACCCCCTCTCTGATCTGATGAGCCAAGGGGGAAGCAGAAGGAGGATAGAGAGATAGGATATGGAAATTGGGGAGGGATAAGGATGGTGAGGTAAATATCAAATATTTTCCTCCCTGGGCAAAAATGTCTGTCCTTCTTTCTGACCTCCATCTCATTCAAATCTGTGATCACCCCTCACTCTGGTCTCCATCCCTCAGCCTCTTTCTTTCCACAAAATAGCCATGCAGCCCTGCTGTCTTCCCCTGGTGCTGCAGACTCTGCATTTTTACCGATACTCTCCAAGTCCCAGTGCCTGAGGACTCTACCCTCCCACCCCAATTCTCCACAGACTCTTGTCTTCTGGTTTTAGAGGGCCCAAAGCACAAGAATGTCCCTGTGAAATGCACATACAGATGGAGTGGTTGGATCCCTCTGCCTAGCTGGAAGCCAGCTGTGCCAGCCAGTTCTTTCCTGAAGAGATGTGTGAAGACCACAAGATTGCATGAGATGTGCAAGATGTGTTTAGACACCACACTGATAATGTCCTTGTCACTGAACCCTGAATCTATTAATCCATCACATTATTGCAATTTACTTCATTTTTTTTATTATCATTGCCTAGAATGCATATCTGGCTTTACACATTTTTAACCCTAACCAAAAATGCTTGCACTGCTCTAACCCAGGAACCCAGAACTCCAGTCCTGGTGCAATCTATAGACATGCTTGCTCCTATGCCCAAACAATGAAGACCAATGGCCACATTGTGTCCAGGGGTAAAAACTTCGAAACAACCTAAATATCCACCATTAGTAGAATGAAGAATCATGCTGTGGCATGTTTTTAGCAATGAAAATGTCTGAATACTTGACAATTACTACACTCAACACTGTGAGAAAAAAACCATTGAGTGCACACAAGTGTAACAGCAAACTCCAATATTAAAACTACATTCTTTGCTGTGGACTCTGATTAGGACTCTGGTTACATATCAAAATTAAACAATACAAATGTAGAATTAGTTAGGTCAAACGAGCTCTATGGAAGCGTCCTCAAGGGCATTCTAGTTTGAGACTCAATTTGAGAAACTGGCATAATCAATCCTAAGAGCAGGCATACAAAATATTGAAAGAGAGATACTACAATTTCCCACATACTTTTTACCTGATAAAAGCAAATGTAGTTTTTAAAAGAAATTTAAAACAATTACCCAGATAGAATCAAAAAGAGAAGATTCAACATTTTTAGACGTTGGTCTTTTGTTATTTGGATATTGAAGCCTTTCTGGTTTTTGTGGATTTTTTATCTTTCATTTTTTTTATAAATATAAATTAAACATGGAACAGCCTCTAACACTCAGGTGGGAGAAGAGGATAGAGTTCCTGGCTCCTGGCTTTGGCCTCCCCCAGATCTAGCTGCTAGAGCCCTTTTGTATTCGGGGAATGAATCAGTCTCTCTCTCTTTATATCTCTGTTCAATGACTTTCAAATAAATAAATAAATCTGTCTTTTATAAAAGCCAAATTGATTTAAAATGTTCTAAAGTTACTGGCAGTAAGATGACTAGGTCTCTGAATGTCATAGTAATTCTCAATATTAGAATAACCGGTCCCACCAATACATATGATTCCCTTCTTTACGTGGTAAAGAATGGTTATGGCTGGCGCTGCGGCTCACGTGGCTAATCTGCCACCTGTGGCACCAGCACCCCGGGTTCTAGTCCCGGTTGGGGTGCCAGATTCTGTCCCGGTTGATCCTCTTTCAGTCCAAGCTCTCTGCTGTGGCCTGGGAGGGCAGTGGAAGATGGCCCAAGTGCTTGGGCCCTGCACCCACATGGGAGACCAGGAGGAAGCACCTGGCTCCTGGCTTCGGATCGGTGCAGTGCTCCAGCCACAGTGCACTGGCCATAGTGGCCATTTGAGGGGAGAACCAACAGAAAGGAAGACCTTTCTCTCTGTCTCTCTCGCTCACTAACTCTGCCTGTCCAAAAAAAAAAAAAAACAAACAAAAAAAACAAAGATTGATTGGCTGTAAGAATAACTTGCCCAGAGGTTTAGTTACTTAAAATTTATACATCTAATATTCCATTCTTATCACAATTACTACTAGCTCCCAGATGAGGCTCCAGAACTATATTTCCTGATAACGAAAGTGAGAAGAAAGTGACTCTGAATATATGATTATATCAAGGACCAGGAGGTTCCAAGATGGTGGAATAGGGAGGGAGCTTACTGATCTAGTCCAGGAGTAGATAGCTTAATAAAAGTGGAGATAGTGTAGTTTCAGGGAAGAGTTAGGGAAAAAAACAGCAGAGGAAACTCTTTCATAATTAGAGGGACACAGTGGACCTACATGGATGACATGGGTGCCCAGCAGCCGAGAGCATCTTCACCAGCGCTGGAAAGTGAGTTGAGATGAGACTGCAGTAGCCTGAGACACTGGTGGAAAAGTGGCAGGAAGAGCCTAGAGGTAACGAGGCTGAAGACCCCATGGGGGAAAGTACACCACCCTAACTAGAGGAGAGAAAAAATAAAAGGGATTGTACAGATACGATTGGTACAGATACAGATACTTTCTCCAGTCACCTTACAAAGGTGTATGAGCCCGTAGAGTGGGCACCATTTTAGACATATGTAACAGCTGTGCCAGTTCTAGGCTGTGCCCAGCAATCAGCTGAGCAGAAAAACCTGACTCTCGTGGGGAGTAATAACAGGAGACTAAGACCTAGTGACTGTGTGGAGCTTCTGAAATGGGACTGTGGAAAAAAAAAAAACAGGGTGTGTGGAGAACTCACAGTGAGGGTGACTTTGAGTAGTCTCGGTCGGAGTTGCCACAAGCTGGGGCAGCACTGGCTAGCCGGTGAGAGACATTGCTGTGGAATCTGACTTACACTGAGGACTGCACAGATCCTTTGTGTGGTCCTTGGGACAGAGCAGAGAAATATACCCACTGGGGCTAGCACTCAGGCACTGATCACCATCAAGAAGAGCTCAGCTGAGCAGAATTACCTCCCTTCTGATTAAAAAGAGAGAGAGAGAGAGGGAGTTACCACGCCAAATCTGGGTGTGTCACCTTAGCCACACCCTTAACTCTGAAGAACTGAACAGAGCTCACTGGCTACACTCACCACAAGCCTCCAGAGATTCACTGAGAGCAGGCAGTCCACTTACCTACAGAGTGTAGTACAATGAAAAAAGCTGCCACAGTAGAAAAAAAAAAAGAAGAAACCAATGAATATCCCCACAAATGCCGAACAACAAATGCAACAACTGAGGAAACAAGAATAAGGAAGACAACATGACACTCCCAAAAGAACATGACACTTCAATACAAGATTATGAAGATGATGAGGTAAAAGAAATGTAAGAAATAGAACTCAAAAAATTGATAAGAGCCGGCGCCGTGGCTCAATAGGCTAATCCTCCGCCTTGCGGCGCCGGCACACCGGGTTCTAGTCCCGGTTGGGGCGCCGGATTCTGTCCCGGTTGCCCCTCTTCCAGGCCAGCTCTCTGCTATGGCCAGGGAGTGCAGTGGAGGATGGCCCAGGTGCTTGGGCCCTGCACCCCATGGGAGACCAGGAGAAGCACCTGGCTCCTGGCTCCTGCCAGGATCAGCGCGGTGCGCCGGCTGCAGCGGCGGCCATTGGAGGGTGAACCAACGGCAAAGGAAGACCTTTCTCTCTCTGTCTCTCTCTCTCACTGTCCACTCTGCCTGTAAAAAAAAAAAAAAAAAAAAAAAAAAAAAAAAAAAAAAAAATTGATAAGAATATGTAGAAGTAATCAAAAACAAATGCATGAACTACTGAAATCCATGCAAGACATGACAGAAAATCTCTCTCGTGAAAATGAAATCTTAAGGAGGAATCAAAATGAAATGAGAAATTAATAGACCATGAAATTGATATTGAAATCAAAATGAAATGAAGAATTCAATAGAACAAATAAAAGACACATTTGAGAGCCTTAAAAACAGAATCAGTGAGGCAGAAGAGAGAACATTGGAGTTAGAAGACAGAGCATAGGATAGTATACAGTCAAACCAAAGACAAGAAGAGGAAATTAGAAATCTAAAAAATATTGTTGGGAATTTACAGGATGCTATTAAAAAAAACCAGCATTCGGGTTCTAGGAGTTCCTAAAGGCATGAGAGAGAGAAAGGACTAGAAGGCCTTTTTAGTGACATACTAACAGAAAACTAACTGGGTTTGGAGAAAGAAAGACGTCCAAGTACAGGAAGCACATAGAACTCCCAATAAACATGACCAGAAAAGATCCTCACCAGGACACATTGTAATCAAACTCACCACAGTGAAACATAAAGACAAGTTTCTCAAATGTGCAAGAGAAATGCCAGATTACTCTCAGAGGATCTCCAATTAGACTCACAGCAGACTTCTCATAAGAAACCCTACACTCCCCCCTCTTGTCTCTCTTCTCTCTGCTCTCTCTCTTCTCTCCTTGCTAGCTCCTCTCCTATCTTTCTCTCTCTACACTCTCCTTCTCTCTTTTTCCCTCTTTGCCCCTTCCCTCCAGTCTGCTGGGTTTTCCCCAATAAAACCCTCCCTTAAAAAAAAAAGAAAAAGAAACCCTACAGGCTAGGAGGGAATGGCAAGATATAACACAAGTACTAAGAGAAAAATCTGTCATCCCAGATATTATATCCTGCAAGGTTGGTTCAACATTTGTAAATCAATAAATGTGATACACCACATTAACAAACTGCTGAATAAAAAATATATGATTATCTCGATAGATGCAGAGAAAGCATTTGACAAAATGCAACACCCTTTCATGATGAAAACTCTTAGCAAATTGGGTATAGAAGAAATATTCCTCAACACAATCAAGGCAAATTATGACAAAGACATGGCCAACATCCTATTGAATGGGGAGAAGTTGAAAGTATTCCCACTGAGATCCAGTTCCAGACAGGGATGTCCACTCTCACCCTTGCTATTCAATATAATACTGGAAGTTTTAGCCAGAACCATTAGGCAAGAAAAAGAAATGAAAGGCATACAAATTGGGAAGGAAGAAGTCGAACTATCCCTATTTGCAAAAGGCATGTTAGTTGATCCAAAGAACTCCACTAAGAGATTATTAGAATTCATAGAAGAGTTTGGTAAAGTAGCGGGATAAAAAATCAATACACAAAAATCAACAGCCTTTGTATACATAATGTCATGGCTGATAAAGAGCTTCTAAGATCAATCCCATTCACAATAGTTTCCAAAAAATGAAATATCTTGGAATAAACTTAACCAAAAAAGTCAAAGATCTCTATGATGATAATTATAAAATTTAAAGAAAGAAATAAAAGAAGATACAAAAAAATGGAAAAATATTCCATGTTCATGGATTGGAAGAATCAATACCATCAAAATGTCCATCCATACAAAAGCAAATTACAGATTCAATGTGATACTATTCATAACACAAACATATTAATCTCAGATCTAGAAAAAAAGATGCTGAAATTCATATAAAAGTACACGAGACCTCGAATAGATAAAGTAATCTTACAAAAAAAAAAACAGAGCTGGATGCATCACAATACAAGACTTCAAGACATATTATAGGGCAGTTATCCCATCAAACAGCATGGGACTGGTACAAAAACAGATGGATAGACCAATGGAACAGAATAGAAACACCAGAAATCAATCCAAACATCAACAACCAGCTTATATTTGATTGAGGAGCTAAAACCAACTCCTGGAGCAAAGTCTATTGAACAAATGGTGCTGGGAAAACTGGATCTCGACATGCAGAAGCATGAAGCAAGACCACTACCTTACACCTTACACAAAAATCCACTCAACATGGATTAAAAAACTAAATCTATGACCTGACACCATCAAATTATTAGAGAACATTGGAGCAACCCTGCAAGGTATTGCACAGGCAAAGACTTCTTGGAAAAGACCCCAGAGGCACAGACAGCCAAAGGCAAAATTAACAACTGAGATTGCATCAAGTTGAGAGGTTTCTGTACTGCAAAAGAAACAGTCAGGAAAGTGAAGAGGCATCTCACAGAACGGAAGCAATATTTGCAAATTATGTAACTGATAAAGGATTAATATCCAGAATCTAAAAAGTGATCAAGAATCTCTTCAACAACAAGGCAAACAATCCACGTAAGAGATGGGCCAAGGACTTAAACAGACATTTATCAAAAGAGAAAATCCAAATGACCAACAGACACATGAAAAAATGTTCAGGGAGGAGAAAACTTCCACTTTGACTATGACCTTATCTAAATAAGATCGGAGTCGTCGAACTCAAAAGGCTTTCATAGCCTTGGCAACTCATGACAGGAGCCTAGGGTGATTACTGACGCCATAAGCAAGAGTGTCAGTTTGTTAAGTCAAAACAGGAGTCACTGTGCACTTATTCCTCATGTAGGATCTCTGACCTTAATGTGTTGTACAATGTGAATTAATGCTATGACTAGTACTCAAACAGTACTTTACACTTTGTGTTTCTGTGTGGGTGCAAACTGTTGAAATCTTTACTTAATATATACTAAATTGATCTTCTGTATATAAAGAGAATTGAAAATGAATCTTGATGTGAATGGGATGGGGGAAGGAGAGGGAGATGGGATGTTTGTGGGTAGGAGGGAGGTTATGAGGGAAAAAGCCACTGTAACCCAAAAGCTGTACTTTGGGTACTATGTAATGAATAATGGATCAACAGGACGATGTACTATAATAAAACTATATGTACCCAATTACAGGATGCCTGGCTATTTAAAACAAATGTTAATAGATCAAAGGAGATATAGACTCCAATGCAAAGTAATGAAAAACTCCAACACCTGTCTTTCAGCAATGTACAGATCAACCAGACAGAAAAATCAACAAAGTAACAACAGAGTTAATCAACACTAAAGATTAAATGGACCTAATCAATAACTACAGAACTTTTCATCCTACAGATTCAGAATATACATTCTTCTCACTTGTAAATGGAACTTTCCCTAGGATAGACAACATGCTAGGTGATAAAGCAAGTCTCAGCAAATTAAAAAAAATTCAAAATCATTCCACGAATCTTCTTTGAACACAATGGAATGAATGAAGTAATACTGACAGAGTTTGTGGACTCAAAAGCCTTCCATCACCTTGGAAACTCCTGGCAAGAGACTCGGGTGATCACTGACGTCATAAATAAGAGTGTCAATTATTAAATCAACAAAAAGAATTACTGTGAACTTACTCCCCATGTAGGAAACCTGTCCTTAATGAGTTGTACTATGAGAATTAATGGTAAAACTTGTCTTCAAACAGTGCTTTATACTTTGTGTGTCTGTGTGAGTGCAAACTGTTGAAATCTTTACTTAGTATATATTTGTACTTCTGCATATAAAGATAATTAAAAATAAATCTGAATGAAAAATGGGATGGGAGGGAGAGTAGGAGGTGGGATGGGAGTAGGGGTGGGAGGGGAGGTATGGAGGGAAGAATTGCCATATTCCTAAAGCTGTACCTATGTAATTTGTATTTATTAAATAAAAGATTTCTAAAAAACAAACAAAAAAAAACAAACAAAAAAAAACCAATAAAACCCAAAAGAGCAAAAAAGGTGATAATATAGATAGGATAAGTGTTCAAGTGATCAAAAAATAGGATTAAGTGTTTGGTAATAACAATAGATAGAATTAAAAGTGCATGAATGCTCCAACACGGGAAGCAGTCTATACATCAGACTCATGAAATGACAATTGCTTAAAGTAGTATCTGACCTCAGAATCAGCCCTTCGGGTATTCTGGTCTGACTGAAAAGCCTACAAGAACATTTCAGGTATGGAAAGCCAAGATACTGTGACAAAAACTGTCCTACATGAAGGAACTCTGTGAGTGAGACCCCAGTGAAGAAAGTGGTACTTTTCTCTGTAGGGAGGAGAGAATTTCCACATTGCTTATGGATTTGTCTAAATATTGAAGGGGTTTGTGGATTCAAAAGGCTTCCATAGCCTAGGCAGCTCATGTCAAGAGCCTTGGGTGATCACTGAAGTCATTGATAAGAGTGTTAGTTGTTAAATTAACAAGTTATTGTACACTAACTTCCCATGCAGGACCTCAAAGATTGTATTTTGAGAGCTAATAGTAAAATTTGTTCTCAAAGATATACTACATTTTATTGTATTAAATAGAGGATATTCTTATGTCTCATAAGTTTTAGATAAGCCAAGTGCCGAACTTCATTGTTTGTTTCCTTAGGCGCTTCCTCAGTTAATGATAAAACTTGTTTTCAGTGGTGGAGCCAAGATGGCGGAATAGTGAGGATGCGCACCGATAGTCCGGGAAAAGATAGTTTAGTAAAAGTGGAGTTACTGTAGCCACAGGAAAAGGCTCAGGGAAAAAATTGCAGAGGAAACTCTTCCGGATCTAGTGGATGTGACAAGGAGGACCTGCGGGGAGAGCAGGGTCGCCCACTGCATGGAAGCCGAGCCGCGGGACCCGCGCCGCCACAGAAGGCAAGCTGCAGAAGCCACACCGCCGCAGAAGCCGGGCCGCAGAAGCCACGCCACAAGTGTCTGTGTGCCAGCGCTGGAAGGGGAGGTGAGATAAAAACCTCGGTAACCCAAGACATTGGCAGGGAAAGGCAGAAAGAGCCTAGAGGGAATGAAAGCCCCACTGGGGAAAGTTCACCAGGTGGACTGGAGGAGAGAGAAAACAAACAAATAAGGGGAACCAGCATGGACATTAGCCTCTCTCTCCACTCACCTTACAAAGCCGAGCAAGACAAAGAGCAGGCGCCATTTTACGTATGTAAAGAGGCGCCAACCATTAGCCAAGCAGCAAAAACTGACTCTGGTGGGGAGAAATAACAAGAGGTTAAGACTTAGTGAAAGTGAGGAGCTAACGAACTGAGACTGTGAAAATCTGAGGGGAGGGCAAGAGAACTCACCGAGTACACAAACTCGGTAACTTGGGTAAACTGGTGAGAGACTGTTGAGAAATTTGAAACCACACTGAGGGCTACATAAACTCTTTGTGTGGTCCCAGGGGTAACCAGACAAATACCCACAGGGGCCAGATTTCATACATCAGCTAACCTCAATTCCACTCAGCTGTGTGGAATTACTTCCCAACTGAGTCAGAAAAAAGAGAGAAAGAGAACGCAAATGGGAGAACAATCTGGGTGAGTCACCTTTGGCACACCCTTAACCCTGAAGAACCAAACAGAGCTCTCTGGACACACCCATCACAGCCTCTAAGGATCCATCACAAGCAGACAGTCCACTTAATCTAGAGTCACAGTATAACAAGAAGAAAACAAAGAATATCTCCAATATGCCAAAAAACAAATGCAGAAACCGAGGTAACAAGAACAAGGAAGACACTATGACACCCCCAAATGAAGTAGACACCCCAATTCAAGATTATGAAGATGATGAGATAGAAGAAATGCAAGAAGCGGATCTCAAAAAATTGATAAGAACATTAAGAAGTTCTCAAAAACAAATTCTTGAACTACAGAAATCCTTAATGGACAAGATACAAAATCTCTCTCATGAAAATGAAATATTAAGGAGGAATCAAAATGAAATGAAACAAGTAGCAGAACATGAAACTGTGATAGTGATGAGAAATCATAATGAAATGAAGAATTCAATTGATCAAATAACAAACACATTAGAGAGCCTTAAAAACAGAATGAGTGAAGCCGAAGAGGGAATATCAGATGTAGAAGACAGAGAACAGGAAAGGATACGGTCAAACCAAAGAAAAGAAGAGGAAATTAGAAATCTAAAAAATATTGTCAGGAATCTTCAGGATACTATTAAAAAACCCAACACTCGGGTTCTAGGAGTTCCTGAAGGCATGGAGAGGGAGAAAGGATTAGAAGGCCTTTTTAGTGAGATACTAGCAGAAAATTTCCCAGGTTTGGAGAAGGATGGAGACATCCTAGTACAGGAAGTCATAGAACCCCTAATAAACATGACCAAAAGGGATTCTCACCATGACACGTTGTAATTAAACTCACCGCAGTGAAACATAAAGAAAAGATCCTAAAATGTGCAAGAGAGAAAGATCAGATTACTCTCAGAGGATCTCGAATCAGACTCACAGCTGACTTCTCATCAGAAACCCTACAAGCTAGGAGGGAATGGTGAGATATAGCACAGGTACTAAGAGAGAAAAACTGCCAGCCCAGAATATTATATCCTGCAAAGCTATCATTTGTGAATGAAGGTGAAATAAAGACCTTTCACAGCAAACAGAAATTGAAAGAATTTGTTGCCACTCGTCCAGCCTTGCAAAAGATGCTTAAAGATGTGTTACACACAGAAACAAAGAAACACGGTCATCAATATGAAAGAAGATAAACGAAGGAGACCTCACAGCAAAAGATCACAGGAAGTTCAAAACATATATTAGAAAATATCTTTGGCAAATAGCAGGGCAAAGTTACTACTTATCAATAGTCACATTGAATATTAATGGCCTGAACTGTCCAGTTGAAAGACACCAATTGGCTGACTGGGTTAAGGAACAAAACCCATCATTTTGATGCTTACAAGAAACACATCTTTCCAGCAAAGATGCATACAGACTGAAAGTGAAAGGCTGGAAAAAGATATACCATGCCAACAGAAATGAAAAAAGAGCAGGCGTAGCCATCTTAATATCAGACAACATAAACTTTACCAAAAAATCTGTTAGGAGAGACAAAGAGGGGCACTATATAATGATCAAGGGATCAATTCAACAGGAAGATATAACGATTATCAATGTATATGCACCTAATTACAGGGCATCAGTTTATTTAAAAGATCTGTTAAGGGACTTAAAGGGAGACTTAGACCCCAATACAATAGTACTGGGGGACTTCAATACTCCACTCTCAGAAACACACAGATCAACAGGACAGAAGATCAACAAGGATACAGTAGATTTAAACGACACTATAGCCCAAATGGATCTAACAGATATCTACAGAACTTTTCATCCTACACATAAAGCATTTGCATTCTTCTCAGCAGTACATGGAACCTTCTCTAGGATTGACCACATACTAGGCCATAAAGCAAGTCTCAGCAAATTCAAAAGAATTAGAATCATACCATGCAGCTTCTCAGACCATAAAGGAATGAAGTTGGAAATTAGCAATTCAGGAATCCCTAGAGCACATGCAAACACATGGAGATTGAATAACATGCTCCTGAATGAAAAATAGGTCATAGAAGAAATGAAAAAAGAAATCAAAAATTTTCTGGAAGTAAATGAGGATAACAGCACAACATACCAAAACTTATGGGATACAGCAAAAGCAGTGTTAAGAGGAAAGTTTGTATCAATAGGTGCCTACATCAAGAAATTGGAAAGGCACCAAATAGATGAGCTTTCAATGCATCTCATGGATCTAGAAAACCTGCAGCAAACCAGAACCAAATCTAGTAGGAGAAGAGAAATAATTAAAATCAGAGAAGAAATCAACTGGATTTAATCCAAAAAAATACATTACAAAAAATCAGCCAAATGAGGAGCTGGTTTTTTGAAAAAATAAACAAAATTGACACCCCATTGGCCCAACTAACTAAAAAAAGAAAAGACCCAAATCAATAAAATCAGAGATGAAAAAGGAAACGTACCAACAGACACCACAGAAATAGAAAGAATCATCAGAAATTACTACAAGGACTTGTATGCCAGCAAACAGGGAAACCTATCAGAAATGGATAGATTCCTGGACTTGTGCAACCTACCTAAATTGAACCACAAAGACATAGAAAACCTAAACAGACCCATAACTGAGACAGAAATTGAAACAGTAATAAAGGCCCTCCCAACAAAGAAAAGCCCAGGACCAGACGGATTCACTGCTGAATTCTACCAGACATTTAAAGAAGAACTGACTCCAATTCTTCCCAAACTATTCAGAACAATCGAAAAAGAGGGAATCCTCCCAAATTCTTTCTATGAAGCCAGAATCACCTTAATTCCTAAGCCAGAAAAAGATGCAGCATTGAAAGACAATTACAGACCAATATCCCTGATGAACATAGATGCAAAAATCCTCAATAAAATTCTGGCCAATAGAATGCAACAACACATCAGAAAAACCATCCACCCAGACCAAGATTTATCCCTGGTATGCAGGGATGGTTCAATGTGTGGAAAATAATCAATGTGATACACCACATTTAAAAGACTGCAGAAGTAAAACCATATGATTATCTCAATAGATGCCAAGAAGGCATTTGATAAAATACAACACTCTTTCATGATGAAAACTCTAAGCAAACTGGGTTTGGAAGGAACATTCCTCAATACAATCAAAGCAATATATGAAAAACCCATGGCCAACATCCTATTGAATGGGGAAAAGTTGGAAGCATTTCCACTGAGATGTGGTACCAGACAGGGATGCCCACTCTCACCACTGCTATTCAATATAGTTCTGGAAGCTTTAGCCAGAGCTATTAGGAAAGAAAAAGAAATTAAAGGGATACAAATTGGGAAGGAAGAACTCAAACTATCCCTCTTTGCAGATGATATGATTCTTTATTTAGCGGATCCAAAGAACTCTACTAAGAGACTATTGGAACTCAGAGAAGAGTTTGGCAAAGTAGCAGAATATAAAATCAGTGCACAAAAATCAACAGCCTTTGTATACACAGGCAATACCATGGCTGAGAAAGAACTTCTAAGATCAATCCCATTCACAATAGCTACAATAACAATCAAATACCTTGCAATAAACTTAACCAAGGATGTTAAAGATCTCTACGATGAAAATTACAAAACCTTAAAGAAAGAAATAGATGAGGATACCAAGAAATGGAAAAATCTTCCTTGCTCATGGATTGGAAGAATCAATATCATCAAAATGTCCATTCTCCCAAAAGCAATTTATACATTCAATGAAATACCAATCAAGATACCGAAGACCTTCTTCTCAGATCTGGAAAAAATGATGCTGAAATTCATATGGAGACACAGGAGACCTCGAATAGCTAAAGCAATCTTGTACAACAAAAACAAAGTCGAAGGCATCACAATACCAGATTTCAGGACATACTACAGGGCAGTTGTTATCAAAACAGCATGGTACTGGTGCAAAAACAGATGGATAGACCAATGGAACAGAATAGAAACACCAGAAATCAATCCAAACATCTACAGCCAACTTATATTTGATCATGGATCCACAACCAATCCCTGGAGTAAGGACAGTCTATTCAATAAATGGTGCTGGGAAAATTGGATTTCCACATGCAGAAGCATGAAGAAAGATGCCTACCTTTCACCTTACACAAAAATTCACTCAACATGGATTAAAGACTTAAATCTACAACCTGACACCATCAAATTATTAGAGAGCATTGGGGAAAACCTGCAAGATATAGGTACTGGCAAAGACTTCTTGGAAAATACCCCAGAAGCACAGGCAGTCAAAGCCAAAATTAACATTTGTGATTGCATCAAATTGAGAAGTTTCTGTACGTAAAAGAAACAGGAGAGTGAAGAGGCAACCCACAGAATGGGAAAAAATATTTGCAAACTATGCAACAGATAAAGGGTTAATAACCAGAATCTACAAAGAGATCAAGAAACTCCACAACATCAAAACAAACAACCCACTTAAGAGATGGGCCAAGGACCTCAATAGACATTTTACAAAAGAGGAAATTCAAATGGCCAACAGACACATGAAAAAATGTTCAAGATCACTAGCAATCAGGGAAATGCAAATCAAAACCACAATGAGGTTTCACCTCACCCCAGTTAGAATGGCTCACATTCAGAAATCTACCAACAATAGATGCTGGAGATTATTTAGGGATAAAGGGACACTAACCCACTGTTAGTGGGAATTCAAACTGGTTAAGCCACTATGGAAGTCAGTCTGGAGATTCCTCAGAAACCTGAATATAACCCTACCATTCAACCCAGCCATCCCACTCCTTGCAATTTACCCAAAGGAAATTAAATTGGCAAACAAAAAAGCTGTCTGCACATTAATGTTTATTGCAGCTCAATTCACAATAGCTAAGACCTGGAACCAACCAAATGCCCATCAACAGTAGACTGGATAAAGAAAGTATGGGGCATGTACTCTATAGAATACTATACAGCAGTCAAAAATAATGAAACCCAGTCATTTGCAACAAGATGGAGGAGTCTGGAAAACATCATGCTGAGTGATCTAAGCCAGTCGCAAAGAGACAAATATCATATGGTCTCCCTAATCGACAACAACTAACTGAGCACCAAAGGGGAAACCTGTTGACGTGAATTGGACACTATGAGAAACAGTGACTTCATCAACTCTTGTCCTGACTGTTGATGTACAATGTAATTTTTTATCCATGTTTGTATTTTTTTTGTTCTAGTACTATTGGTTGAACTCTATAATTAACACACAATTATTCTTAGGTGTTAAAATTTTAACTGAAAAGTGATCCCTGTTAGGAATTTGGAAAACATTATGCTGAGTGAAATAAGCCAGTCCCAAAGGGACAAATACCATATGTTCTCCCTGATCGGTGACAACTACCTGAGCACCAAAAAGGAAACCTGTTGAAGTGAAATGAACACTATGAGAAACGGTGACTTGATCAGCCCTTGCCCTGACTGTTGATGAACAACTTAATACGTTATCCCTCTTAGTATTTTTTTGCTTGTTCTACTTAATACTTTTGGTTGAATACTGTAATCAACATACAATTATTCTTAAGTGCTAAAACTTAACTGAAAAGTGATTGCTGGTAAATACAAGAATGGGAATAAGAGAGGGAAAGAGATGTGCAATTTTGGACATGCTCAAACTGACTTGCCCCAAACAGTAGAGTTAGAAACATACCAGGGGATTCCAAGTCAATCCCATGAAGGCGGCATGTACCAATGCTATCTCACTAGTCCAAGTGATCAATTTCTGTTCACAATTGATCATAATGATAGGTCTAAGAGCCAAAGGGATTACATAAACAAGACTAGTGTCTGCAAATATTAACTGATAGAATCAAAAAGGGAGAGAACGATCCAACATGGGAAGTGAGATACACAGCAGACTCATAGAATGGCAGATGTCCTAAATAGCACTCTGGCCTCTGAATCAGCCCTTAAGGCATGTGAATCCAGCTGAAAAGCCCATGAGAGTATTTCAGGCATGGAAAGCCAAGACACTCTAGCAAAAAAAAAAAAAAATGACCTAAATGAAAGATCTCCGTGAGTGAGATCCCAGTGGAAAGAACAGGTCATCAAAGAAGGAGGTACCTTTCTCCGAAGGGAGGAGAGAACTTTCATTCTGACTACAACCTTGCCTAAATATGATCAGAGTCAGTGAACTCAAAAGGCTTCCATAGCCTTGACAACTATGACAAGAGCCTAGGGTGATTTCTGATGCCATAAACAAGAGTGTCAATTTGTTAAGTCAACAACAGGAGTCACTGTGCACTTACTCCTCATGTAGGATCTCTGTCCTTAACGTGCTATACAGTGTGATTTAATGCTATAACGAGTACTCAAACAGTATTTTTCACTTTGTGTTTCTATGGGGGGGCAAACTGTTGAAATCTTTACTTAATGTATGCTAAACTGATCTTCTGTATATAAAGAGAATTGAAAATGAATCTTGATGTCAATGGAAGGGGAGAGGGAGTGGGAAAGGGGAGGGTTGCTGGTGGGAGGGAAGCCATTGTAATCCATAAGCTGTACTTTGGAAATTTATATTCATTAAATAAAAGTTAAAAAATTAAAAAAAAACTTGCTTACAAAACAAAAAGTATATTATCACAAAAAATAAAGAAAAATAAGAAATGAAGAAGGGTGGGAAAGAGGGAGGGAGGAAGGGAGGAAGGCAGGATGTGGTGAGATGTGTCATTATGTTCTTAAAATTGTATGTATGAAATACGTACAATTTGTTCAATTATATAAATTAAAAATTTAAATAAAAATAAGATGGCTTAATGAAGGACAACCTGGTGGGGAAAAATAACAGAAAACTTCTCTAATTGGAGGAAAAATATGAAGTCCAATACAGGAAGCACACAGAACTAATAGATATGACCAGAATAGTTCTTCATCATGGTACATTGTAGTCAAACTTTCCACAGCAAAACCTAAAGAAAAGATTCTAAAATGTGCACAAAAGAAATGACAGATTGCTTTCAGAGATCTCCAATGAGACTCACAGCTGACTTCTCATCAGAAATCCTACAGACTAGGAGAGAGTGGCGAGATATAGTCTAAGTCTTAAGAGACAAAAAGTGTCAACCCAGAACACTGTACTCTGCAAAGCTCTCAATAATGAATGAAGGCAAAATAAAGACCTTCCACAACAAATAGAAATTGAAAGAATTTGTCACCACTCATCCAGCCTAAAAAAGATGCTTAAGGATGTGCTACACACAGAAACACAGAAATGTAGTCATCACGATGAAAGAACGGGAAGGCAGAAAATCTCCTAGTAAAAGTACAAAGGAAATCCAAAGCCAACAATAGAAATATTTTTGGGAAAATGGCAGGGCCAAGTCATTACTTATCAATAGTCACCTTGAATGTAAATGGCCTAAATTCTCCAATTAAATGATACAAACTGGCTGAATGTGTTTTAAAAAAACAATAAGACTCATCTATTTCTGCCTACAAGAAACACACCTCACCAACAAAGAAATATGAAGGCTGGAAGTGAAAGGAAAGAAAAGAGTATTTCATGCAAATGGAAAGCAAAAATGAGCACATATAGCCAACCTAAAATCAGACCAAAAAAGGCTTTAACACAAAAAAAAATTTAAAAGAGACAAGAAATGCACTATGTGATGATTAAAGGATCAGTTCAATAGGAAGATGTGACTATCATAAATGTATATGCACCCAATTAAGGGCACTTGGCTATTTAAAAGAAATGTCAATGGCTTGGGCTTCTGCATCTGCTTGGGAGACCAGGAGGAAGCACCTGGCTCCTGGCTTTGGATTGGCACAGCTCCAACCATAACGGCTATTTGGGGGTGAACCAACAGAAGGAAGACCTTTCTCTCTGTCTCTCTAACTCTGTCAAATAAAATTTTAAAAAGTGTTTAAATAAAAGAGTTTTGAGAAAGTATGCAAACATAAAGAGACTGAATAACATATTACTGAATGAACAGTGGGTCATAGAAGCAATCAAGAGAAATCAAAAATTTTCTGAAAATGACAATATATCATATCAAAACGTGAGACAACAAAAAGCAGTGTTAAGAAGGACATTTGGCTGGCCCCCTGGCTCAATAGGCTAATCCTCTGCCTTCGGCGCTGGCACCCCAGGTTCTAGTCCCGGTTGGGGCGCCAGACTCTGTCCCAGTTGCTCCTCTTCCAGTCTAGCTCTTTGCTGTAGCCCAGGAGTACAGTGGAGGATGGCCCAAGTCCTTGGGCCCTGCACCCACATGGGAAACCAGGAGAAGCACATGGCTCCTGGCTTCGGATCAGTGTGGTACACCGGCTGCAATGCGCTGGCCGCAACAGCCATTGGTGGGTAAACCAATGGAAAAGGAAGACCTTTCTCTCTGTCTCTCTCTCACTGTCCACTCTGCCTGTCAAAAAAAAAAGGACATTTATAGCAATTGGTGCCTACATCAAGAATTTGGAAAGGTACCAAATAAATGAGCTATCCATGCATCTTGAAGACCTAGAAAAACAACAAATAAACCCAAAATTAGTAGCAGGTAAGAAATAATAAAAATTATAGAAAAATAAACAAAATTGAAACAAAAAATATAAAAGATCAGTGAAATGAAGAGGTGGTTTTGAAAAAATAAACAAAATTGATATACCATTAGCTCAACTATCCAATAAAAAAGAGGGAGGCCAGCGCCGCGGCTCACTAGGCTAATCTTCTGCCTTGTGGTGCCGGCACACCGGGTTCTAGTCCCGGTTGGGGTGCCAGATTCTGTCCTGGTTGCCCCTCTTCCAGGCCAGCTCTCTGCTGTGGCCAGGGAGTGCAGTGGAGAATGGCCCAAGTGCTTGGGCCCTGCATCTCATGGGAGACCAGGATAAGTACCTGGCTCCTGCCATCGGATCAGCACGGTGTGCTGGCCGCAGCACGCCAGCCATGGCGGCCATTGGAGGGTGAACCAACGGGAAAGGAAGACCTTTCTCTCTGTCTCTCTCTCTCACTGTCCACTCTGCCTGTCCAAAAATAAAAAAAAAAAGAATTACAATAATGAGCTATATACCCCACAAATTGGAAAGCTAGAATTGGATAGATTCTTGGACACATACAACCAACCAAATTTGAGCAATGAAGACATAGAAAATGTAAACAGACCAATACCAAGATGGAAATTGAATCAGTAATAAAGACCCTCCCAACAAAGAAACGCCCAGGAACAAATGGCTTCACTGCTGAATTCTACCAAACATTCAAAGATCTAATTCCAATTCTACTCAAACTATTTGACAAAATTGGAAGGTAGGGAATCCTCCCAAACTCCTTCCATGAAGCCAGCGTCACCTTAAATCCTAAACCAGAACAAGATACAATAGAGAAAGTGAACTATAGACCAATATCTCTGAAGAACATAGATGTAAAAATCCCAGCAAAATACTAGGTAATCTAATCCAACAACATATCAGAAAGATCTTTCACACAGACCAAGTGGAATTTATCCCTGGTATGCAAGGATGGTTCAACATTCACAAATCAGTGAAGGAGAGAGATTCCAAGATGGCAGATTAGGGAACAACATGATGCTCCAGACTAGGAATAAACAGTGACAGAAATCAGTGTAGGAAGTGTACTCTCAGGGTAGAACTGGAGAGAAAACTTCACTGGAAATCTTAAAAGAAGAGGAATGCCATGGACCTGCATGGAGGGTGCAGACATACAGCATGAACATGGACACAACACATGACTGCAATGGCTGAGAGCTGGAGCAGGTGGCAGCTTGAAAACAGAGTTGGTGAAACCAGCCTGCAGCAACTCATGGTGGTATAGCTAGAGAGAGTGTGTGGTGTGAGTCTGGACTAGCCCCCTGGGGGCTAGCAATTCCAACAGTTTCCTGTGGCCCCAGTGGAAGTAGAGGTACACATTTGTCTCACTCCTACTTCCCACAAAAGTGCCCACTGGCCAGCTGAAAAAGGGCAGAAGCCATGTTGGGTTTGGGAAGAAGCTGCACAGGCCTTTGTGTGCACACACAGCCACTGGCTAGGACAAGTTGCCATTTCACACCAACACTGGCAGCAGAGCAACATTTGTCCTGTGGCTTCTGTGTACCCATGGGAGCCGCTGATTCCAGGGAAAGAACAATTCACCGTCCCCAATGACATTGAGCCTAGCTTGGAGGTGATTGGGCAACCATGTAGGATGGTGAGGCACCCACAGCCTCCAAGGATCAAGTTGCCTAGGTGGAGCTACCTTGGGGAAGAGCTGCCTCTCTGCTGACTGGGCAGGCTGGCAGGGCAAACATAAACCTCTGCAACCAGTGACTGTGGGACCTGAGACCATAGAGACTCACTTGATTAGATGAGAAGGTGCAGCAAGTAGCTAGATCACGGGGCAGTCACTGGGAGCAGCTCCACACATTCACTGTGCTGAGAGGATTGTTCAGATCATTTGTGTGGTTCATCTAGTGACACAGAACACTCTGGGGGTCAACATCAAGGTATTGAAATCTACCATGCCCAATGTGGGTGTTACCCTGGATACTCATCTCACCCTGGAGCACTTACCAGAGCTCCATGGCCACATATACCACCCACCTCTTGATATTCACTGAAAGTGCAGACATCCCACTAAGACACAGAGGAAGAATTCAAAGATAAAAGCCATCAGAGGGGAAAAGAAAAATCAACCCCACAAATGCCTAAAAACAAATGCAGAAAATCGAGAAACAAGAGTAAGGAAGACATTATGACCTCCCCTCCCCCAAGGAACACAACAACATTTCAAAATGGGATTGTGAAGATGAGAGATCAAGGAAATGCTAGACTCAGAATTCAAAAAATTAATCATAGAACCACTCAAAAGCAATCAGAAGCAAATTCATGAAAAAAAAAACCATGCGTTATATGAATGAAAAATTTTCCCTGGAAATTGAGATTTTTAAAGAGAAATCAAGGAGGCTGGTGCTGTGGCATTAACGAGTAAAGCCACCAAGTTATCTTTGAAAAAGGGGCTAAAATCAACCTCTAAGCAAGGGACCTGAACAGCCATTTTTCAAAAGAGGAAGCTAAAATGGCCAGCACACATATGAAAAAATGCTCAAGATCACTAGCCATTCTGGAAAAGCAAATCAAAATCATAACGACACCTTACCCCAGTTAAATGGCTCTCATACAGAAATCAACAAACGACAAATGTTGAAAAGTATGTGTGGTGAAATGTACCCTAATGCGCTGTTGGTAGGAATGTAAACTAGTGCAGCCATTGTGGAAGACAGTGTGGATACCTCAGAGAGGTGAAAAAAGGTGTACCATTATGATCCAGCCAACCCACTCCAGGGAATTTACCCAAAAGTAATGAAATTAGCATATGAAAGAGTGACCTGTATCCCCTCCATGTTCATTGGAGCTCAATGCATAGTAGCTAAGATATAGAATTAACCCATATGTCCATCAACTGAATACTTGATACAGAAATTGTGTTTTATATATACACACACTATGGAACACTACTTAGCCATAAAATGAATGAAATCCTGTCTTTCGCAACAAAGTGGATGCAACTAGAAACCATTATACTGAGTGAAATAAGCCAGTCCCAAAAAGACTAATATCACATGTTCTCCCTGATCTCTGGTAACTAATAAAGTACCTAAAAGGTAATCTATAGAAGTGAAATTGACAATGTTGAGATGTGTTGATTTTGAGCAGCCCTTGTCTCAACTGTTGAGGAACAGGTTTGCTTATTTTCAAAGTATTTATTGAACTCTTTACTTAGTGTAAGGTTAATCTTGTGAGTATAAAATTAATTGAAAATAGATCTTTGTAAAAACTAAGAATGGGAAAAGAAGAAGGAGGAGGAAGAAGGGTGGGAGTGAAGGCAAAAGGGAGGGTAGAGTGGGAAGAGTCAATATGGTCCTAAATTTGTATACATGAAATGAAGGAAGATTGTAGAACAGAGATAAAAGGTTTACAGGGAAAAAAGAAAGAGACAGAGAGATGGATCTTCTATCTGATGGTTCACTCCCCAGATGGATGCCACAGCCAGCGCTGTGCAGATCCGAAGTCAAGAGCCAGGCGCTTCCTCCTGGTCTCCCACACAGGTGCAGGGGCCCAAGCACCTGGGCCATCCTCCACTGCCCTCCTGGGCCACAGCAGAGAGCTGGACCGGAAGAGAAGCAACCGGGACTAGAACCTGGTGCCCATATGGGATGCCGGCGCCACAGGCAGTGGATTAACCAAGTGAGCCACAGCGCTGGCCCCGGAACAGCTTTTTTTTTTTTCCCCATACTATTTGAGGGAGAGTAGGGTGGGAAGAATCACTATGTTCCTAAATTTGTGTATATGAAATCCATGAAGTTTGCATACTTAAATAAAATGTTTCTAGGCTGAAAAATAAAATAAATTTCTCTTTATGCTACCTCATCCATCAAACTGTGTTACAGGGCAGCCCTAGCAAACTAATATGAAGGGGTTTTCAAAAAAGCACATGAAAAAGGAATCAAATGAAAAAAAAATGTGTGAATTTCAAACTTATTGCACCAAAATAAATGTATCTTTTATTCCATTTTTCTCATGTGTGTGTATGTGTGTGTGTGACATTTTCTTTATTCAGTTATTGTCGATGGATGCTTTGGTTATTTCCATTTCTTGAATAATGCTGCAATAAATGCGATAGTGACCACATCTCTTCTACGGACTGATTTGACTTCACTTAAACACCCACCCAGTAGTAGCACTACTGGATCATATGGTAGTTACAGTTTTTGTTTTTAAGGAAATTCCTCATTTGTGGAAAATTTAAACTAAAAAAAAACTGTTGATCTATTAGCAGCTAATATAATCATGTTTTACAGTGGCTGAGGACAGAAGAGGAAAGGGAGCAATGGAAAAAAGGTTAATTGACAGGTACGAAATTATAGCTATATAGGAGTAAGGCGGTTCTATTGCCAAGTAGGATGACTAGAAATAATCATAACGTGCTCTGTATTTCTCTAAAAGAAACTAGGAGAAAGGATTTTGAATATTTTCACCATAAAGAAATGCAAACTGTTTGAGCAGAGGCTGACCCTGATAGGACATTCTGCAGGACATTGTATAGGACATAAATACATATAATTTTAAGTCAGTTGGAAATGAATTTTTAAAAAATAGCCTTGCCTTGACCAAGTGAGACACCTGTGCTGGCTTCTGCCTCCTGTACCCCCAAAAGAGCAGCACGTGATTCCCAGAAAATGTAGAGGATATAGACAAGGCAAAACAAGAAAATACAAGCCACCTGTATGAGCAGATGTTTAGTGATTAAGATGCCACTTAGGATGCCTGCCTAAGTATCACAGTGCCTGGGCTTGTAGCCAGCTTCCAATTCCAGTTTCCTGCTAATGCACACCCTGGGAGGCAGCAGGTGATGCTTCGAATACATAGGTCCTTGACACCCATGTAGGAGACTTGGATTGAGTTCCAGGTTCCTGGTTTCAACCTGGCTCTGTTACGGTTAGTGAGGGCATTTAGGGAATGAATAAGGGAATGGAAGATATCTATTATCTCTCTCATTCTCTTAATCTATATTTTTTGTGTTGGTGTGTCACTGCCTATTAAACAAAGGAATAAAAAGAAAGATTTTTAAGTCACCTGTGACTCCATTACTTAGAAATAACCACTGCTACTACTGCAGTGTTTTTTTTCTTTCTCAAAGTTCTCTATTTTAGGCAGGTATTCTTACAAAATATGGTAATATGCTGTTTTGTTATATGGTTTTCCATTGCACAGCTTCCAACAAACATTTTTGTTCATGAATTTTAAAAATTATCATTAAGTGTATGCTCCATTGTGTGCAATATGGGATGTTAATATTGTTCACACTAGGTTACACTAGTGGAGGTATGTGAAAAGCTGCAGTAAATATGTATTGATTTTGCATGTTGAATGACACACAAACAAAACATTTTAAGAATTAAGAGAGGGGGCCGGCACCGCAGCTCACTTGGCTAATCCTCTGCCTGTGGCACCGGCACCCCGGGTTCTAGTCCTGGTTGGGGTGCTGGGTTCTTCCTGGGTGCTCCTCTTCCCATCCAGCTCTCTGCTGTGGCCCAGGAGGACAGTGGAGGATGGCCCATGTGCTTGGGCCCCTGCACCCACATGGGAGACCAGGATAAGTACCTGACTCCTGGCTTCGGATCGGCACAGCACGCTAGCCATGGCGGCCATTTTGGGGGTGAACCAATGGAAAGGAAGGTCTTTCTCTCTGTCTCTCTCTCTCTCTCATTGTCTAACTCTGCCTGTCCACAAAAAAAAAGAAAAGAAAAGAAAACTTAAGAATTAAGAGAGGGGACCAGCGCTGTTGCTTAGTGGGTAAAGCCACCACCTGCAGTGCTGACATCCCATATGGGTGCCAGTTTGAGTACCGGCTGCTCCACTTCTGATCCAGCCTTTGCAATGGCCTGGGAAAGCAGTAGAAGATGGCCCATGTCCTTGGGCACCTGCACACATGTCGGAGACCTGGAAGAAATTCCTGGCTTCACATCAGCCTAGCTCCAAACGTTGCAGCCATATGGGGAGTGAACTATCGGATGGAAGACCTCTTTCTCTCTCTCTCTGCCTCTCTGTAACTCTGTTTTTCAAATAAATAAGTAAATAAATCTTAAAAAAATTAACAGAGGACATGGCATTGTGTCATAGCCAATAAAGCTGCTGCCTGTGACACTGGCATCCCACATGAATGCGTTTGAGTCCTGGTTGCTCCACTTCCATCTAGTTCCCTGCAAGTGGCCTGGGGAAAGCAACAGAAGGTGGCCCAAGTGTTTGGGCCCCAGCCACCCATGTTGGAGAGTTAGATGAAGTCCTGCCTCCTGGCTTCAGCCTGGCCTAGCCCTGGCTATTTCAGCCATCTGGGGAGTGAAGCATCAGATGGAAAATCTCTCTCTCTCTCTCTCTCTCTCTCTCTCTTTCTTCCTCTGCTTCTCTGTAACTCTGATTTTCAAATAAATAAATAGATAAATAAATCTTAAAAGAGTAACAGAGGAGCTGGTATTGTGCCATATCCAATAAAGCCGCTGCCTGTGACACTAGCATCCCATGTGAGTGCCAGTTTGAGTCCTGGCTGCTCCACTTCCAATCCAGTTCCCTGCAAGTGGCCTGGGGAAAGCAACAGAAAGTGGCCCAAGTGCTTGGACCCCAGCCACCCACGTGGGAGACCTAGATGAAGTCCTGCTATTTCATCCATCTTGCAAGTAAACCTACAGACAGGAGATCTCTCTCTCTCTCTCTCTCTCGCTCGCTCGCTCGCTCGCTCTGGTTTTCAAGTAAATAAATATTTAAAAAAAGAAGTAACAGAAAAAAGAATGTCATGTCCTAGTGCAGTATTGTGGCAGGAACTTGAATGCTTAATTCTTTCCGACATAACTAGACATAACAGAGCAATGAGAGTGATCTTACAGGCCCAGCAATGCTGCTTATTACTCAGTGAACTTGAGCAAGCCATTCACCTCCCTGGGCCTCAGTTCCTATTCTGTAAAATAGGATGACAGTCTGCCACGGTTGAAATTCAGACAATGCCAGGAAACAGAATAAACAAATAGTAATTAAACTTTTTCCACACTATTAAACCAGTTTAATCTATAAGTGAAACAATTTAGAATAATGTTAAGTGAAAAGGAGAAAATGCCTACGCGAGCTTCTCTGCAAACGATTAACTTCTGCTCCAAAGGCTGCACCCAGGTTAGGTCTTCTAAGCTTCTCACAGGTGAGAATTTCCCTTCCTCACCTCTCAGGAACTCGGGTGCATGGTGTGGTGTGGGCAGGGAAAGGAATAACACTGGGACTATTGGAAATTTGGGGATGAGCTCTTTGGGAACTCGGAGTCCAACACTGATCTGGCCTTAGGGACCCTCTGTGAGGAACATGCCAGTTTGGGTAAGAAAACAACAAAATAGCAGCTGTACTGCAGCCAGAGCTCTGCGTCAGGAAGCACACCCACCTTGTGCCTCAGGCTCAGAGCCGTTTCCTGATTCTTGATGCCATTCCCAGAAGTGACCTCAGGGTGGCACTGCTTCATTTTCAACGGTGGACCCTCTTGCCGTGCCACCAGGCTGGGAAACTAGCTGGTGCTCTCCAGCTAGACTCTGCTACAGGCTGAGGAGTGACAAAACAAAACAGAACAGAACAAAAAGAGACTCAGAGGGCACCATGAAGTAAAATTGTAATTCATCAGCCCCTGTTCCCTGCATTCCACAGCCCTCTGTTCATCAAGGACCCCAGGACTAGGACTAGGTCCCCACTTCTACATTTTAGGTCCAACAATATTTGTCCCACTCTGGGCAAAAGTACAAATGGAGGCTCATGTAGTCTATATATAAGTATTTTTAAGTTACTAAATCAAGCTAATAAACTGCTAATTGTTGCCCATCATTGAGATTTTATCGACGTTGAAGGCCCAGTACAGACATTTCACTCTACACACAATTCTTAACCCAGTACCAAAAATCAAAAAGGCCATGAATTGTCATTTTTTAAAGTTATCCCAGTGACTTTGCAGCTTCAAATTTGGAGGCAACTCTTCTTTAAGACTGTATCAATTCCTAGTATCTTCAAATGTTGATACACCTTACAGAAATCCCAATTCACAATGTAATATCATATACACAACATACTCAAATTTTTAATATTTCACAGCACATTAACAAAATTATTAGAAAAACTAGACAGCCACAACCAAAGATGTTACAGAGTGCCCACGGTCTGACAAGGCAACCAGCAGTGGTTTTCTGTAGGAAACAATTCTACTAAACATGGGAGTCAAAGTAACTGAAAATATCTAAGATTAAATGCACAACTTTGACTCCAAATTTCCATTTAGTATTTGTTGTATTATAGGATATAACAACTATCCCCCACACATATGGAATATTAAGCTGACACCCAAGATAGTCAAAGCCTCCCATAATAGTAGCAAAAAAAAAAAAAAAAAAAAAACAGCAAATGATTTCAATTACTTTTAAAAATTTAAACTTAAAAATAGAATGGGGTGGGCTTTCCTGCTTCTTAAAAGTGTTTCTAGAACTACTAGAAAGTTTGCTTTTACAAAATAGTTGATAAAACATTCCTCTGGGGCTGGTGTTTGAGATGTAGCAGGTAATGCCATCACCTGTGATACTGGCATCCCATATGGGCACTGGTTTCAGTACAAGCTCACTCCACTTCCCACTCAACTCCTTGCCAATGCAACTGGGAAAGCAGCAGATGGCCCAAGTACTTGGGCCCCTGCCAACCCATGTGGGAGACCCAGAGGCTCCTGGTTCCTGGGTTAAGACAGGCCAACCCCTGGCCATTGTAACCTTTTGGAGAATGAACAAACAAATGAAAGATTCTCTCCCTCTCTCTCTCTTCCTCTCTCTCTCATTTTGACTTTCAAATAAATAATCTTTATGATGGTAAAAAAAAAAAAACCCTCTGGATTTTAAAACAAGGAGGACAGGGACCATTGATGGACATGGGTGTGATATTAAACCAGACTTGGCTTCTTTCTCTCTGACTTCATCAGAGGCTGGACTCCCTCCTTTCAGTTTTCTGCAGACCAATCTTTAGTTCCTTGGTTAGCCACCTGGGCCCCTTTTCTCTTGGCTCTTCTCTTCCCTTTTGTTTGCACTTTTTTGCCCAACATCCTTCCCGGCTGCTTTTGGGGCTTTGTTTCAGCTTTTGCAGGAGCAGATTGAGCAGACAACCTCGTTGATCTCCTCATGGGCCCTTCCTTCACCTCCCCTTTCAGGATCTTGGCCACAGGGAGGGCACAGGCCAGGTGCCTGCGGCCCACAGTGTGCCAAGAGCCTTCATGACTCCGGGCTGCCTGGCCACTGCGCTCAACTGTTAATGCTAAACAAAGTACGTTCCACTCTTCTACCTTGTCGTACGCAGCTTCATAACCACCCAAAAGGCCTGGTGGAGGTTTTGGATGTTGAGACTCTTTGGAGATCTACTTCTGGCCCTTGGCCCACCCCCATCCTCTCAGATTAAACCAAGTCTCCCATGGGTGCATGTGGATTGGCCACGTTCCAAACACACCCGCATTCCCCAGGACCCTGGAAACAGCCACCCTCAGCCACTCCTGGACCTGGTATGTGAATACGGATCATGAAGTCCACCTTTGGGAACAGAGACCCAGAGAAGATGCACTTGCAGGCTCTGGAAGAGGATTTGCTGACTTTAGGCAGAAATTCTGGAGTCCTGATACCTGGAGCACAGTCCAGAGTGGACTAGACCTTGAATGAGTTCTAATGTTTGGAGTCCTTTACCTGTAGGAAGGCACATGGACTAAGTGGGTACAAAAGAGGTGTTTCAATTGCTCTGGATCCTGGAAATTGGGCTGGAGAGATAGAATATTCTGAACCCCCTCCACCACTCTGGATTGTCCCTAGACCCCTCGGCTTCTGAAAATCTGGGGTGGGGGAGGCTACGTCCCCTCTCAGTTCCTTTTTCTTCTGCAGAGGCCTCTTGGTCCAATGACTGGCACCAGGAAGGAGCTTCCCCCTTGGGCAAGACCGCCGTAGCTGCCCCATAGACTTTCTCTCTCAGATCTCAACAAAATCCCCTTGAAAACAGCTACCAAGAACCCAGTGTTCAGTAGAGGCCCACAGTGGAGGAGGAGTGTCCTTTCACGAGTACAGAGTGCTATTTCTCTTGCAAAGGACAGATAATTCCAGCCTAATGCAACCCTTCCTCTGCCCAGTCTCTAGCTGATGGGAAAGCAGTCTCCTGAAGCAGTTCCAGTGAGAGATAAGGGCTCTCTGCCTGGAGTGAATAATTCATGAACACTCAGGATGGGGCACTCAGATAACCACCAAGCTCTGTGCTCAGGGGACACAGCAAGAAATTCGAAAAGCCTAATGGAAATTTCCTCTCCTCTCTTCCACCTCCCACCCTGCTTCTGTTCCCTGTTTGGGGCCACCTTCTCTGCTATGCCTGATCATAACTCCTCACCAATGCTCCTATGCCAGGACATTCAGGAGGGGGCAGCTGGCCTCCCCGAACAGCCACATGGCAACCACCCAGCATTCTCAACAAAATGCACGTTGTTGCTAGTCAAGCTGGCATGATCCTGCACACCTGCCTCCCAAGACATGGAAGAAATCCAAACTGCCTATTGTTTGTCCTTGGGAGGACACCTACAGATTACTTCCTATTTCAATTTCCTGACCAAGAAATCTGACCAAAATTCCTATGGCTGGTCTGATCATCCCAACTCACAACTGGGAAAGAGGCCCTGAATTACTTGTCATCACTCTGGGCAGACTGGGGATTGGATGGACTTAAACAGAAGAAAAACATATAGCTCTACTGCAGGGATGGGCTTGAGAAGTCTGACTGATGAGCTGATGATATATGAGGCCCTTCAATAGGTGCATGGAAATTGGAATTAAAAGGTAAGTTTATTTTGGTTCCAAAATATATTTTGAAATCAATGTATACAAGGGATCTTCAAAAACTTCGTGGAAAATAAATATTATGAAAACAAAACTATGCATGGATCTCAGCATTTTTGTACCAGAATAAAGTTATCTTAATATCATTTTCCATCTATCATTTTGAAATACCCTCATACAAAAAGCATGATAATCACAGGTGTCATTCCAGAGAGGATGAGTGCCAGGGCAGGGGCTGATCTCCAGAAATGAGGGAGCAAGGTGTCTGTCACAAACAAAGGCCAACAGGCTCCCTGTCATGCCACTGTCCCACACCAAGGCCAAGTGAGGCCCTAAAAGGAACACAACATCCTCTGTGACCTTGGGGGCCCAGTACCGCAATGCCTCAGCTTTTGGTCCCTGTTCCTTTCAGATACCTGCACAGCCTTTTGTACCAAAAGAGGGACTTGGGTTCAAAGGCTTCTCACAGAAAAGCTTGCTCTTCTACCTAATCCCCTAGAATCACCCAATACAAAGGACTTCTTCACCTGTTTCCTCCAGACCAGCACTTCACCAGAAAGAGCTTAGGTATCAAAAAACTAAAGATTTATCTGCCCTGTGCTGTATCCCAAAAGAACACTACACAAAAAGACAAAGGACAGGTCAAGTCCTCAATGGACTGCCTTGATATAGATGCAAGTCTAACACTCAAGACTTGGGTACTAAGTCCAAGTACAATTTGATTGTTTCTTCTTTGATGCATGCAAACTTTTTCCCCACCAGATGATGAAAGTGATTTGTACTCACTATGGAACACCTGAAAAGTTCAGAACAAAGACAAGGGGCAGGAGAGGATTCAAATCTCACTACCCAGAGGCCAATCATTAATATTTTGGCATATTCATTTTTTGTTTCATATCTTTTGTTATTTATTTTGAAATCAGGATGATGGTGATTTAACAGCTGAAGACTGAAGCCCTCTGGAGGTGTCTTCACCCACACATCCGATGGTTTGGCCAGGACACCAGCTGGGCTAAGCCAGATACCTGCACATGGTCTCTGCATGAGGTCTCTCCACATGGGCAAGTTTGAGCTTCCTCAAATGGGCTGGTGGTTGGGATCTAAGAGAAGCCATCCCAAGAAGGCAAAGAGCAAGAAATTTCTGATCAAGGCTCAGAAATCAAAGCAACATGTAGCACCATGCTACATTGGGCAACGCTGCCACTCCGTTTGCACAGGTTCAAGTCATGGAGTTTCTAGAAGAGCTTATAGACAGGAGATTTTGTTGAATCCATCTTGGGAAAACACATCTGCCATGTTTTTTTCTAATTCATGCACAAAGAGTAATACATGAATAGTTTATAATTCTGTTGTGTCTCCCTGACCAAAGGTAACCACTCTCCTGGTTTGTCTGATTCATGCTCTTGTTTTTTAATATGTAATTTTGCCACTTCAAGCTTGTCCCTAATTAGTATATTGTTTAGAGATTCCTGCCTGCAAAATTTCTAAAAATTGAATCATAAAAAGATAGTCTTGGGGCATACCCAATGGATAAAGGAAGAACAGACGCAGGATAGTCTCAATAAACACTCCACTTAGGAAGGAAATACGGGAGACATAGTAGTTACCAGTCTATGGAAATCTTGAAATTGCACTGGGCTCACATTACAAGGAACCCCTATCCTGACAGTAGGGAGTATTCCTTGATTAGCTTCAGGCCATTGTCCTTCATGGCTGTTTTTTATGTTTTAATTTATTTTTTATTTATGTAAAGAGGAGAGAAAGAGAATCTTCCAAACTCTGGTTCAGTACCCAGATAGCCGCATTGGCTATGCACCATGCCAAAGCCAGAAGCCTAGAGTTTCCTCCAGGTCACCTGATGTTGGTGCATGGGTCCAAGCACTTGGGCAATCCTCCAATGCTTTCCCAGGCACGTTAGCAGGGTCTCAAGCTGGCACCCATATGGGATGCAGGCATCACAGGCAGAGCCTTAGCCTGCTAAGCCATGATGTTGGCCCCTTTATGGCTCTTCACTCAGCCCTGGGGAAAGTCCTTCCTTTTCTATTTTCTCCTAATGAGAATGTAATTAATCCTTCCTGAGGAGTGAGGACATTTTTCCACTTGCTTCCTGAATATTAAAAGTATTCACTGGGGCTGGCATTATGGGGGTAAAGCCACTGTATGCAGAGCCAGCATCCCATATGGGTGCCCGTTTGCATCCATTTGGGGAGAGAACGAGTGAACCAGAGTATGGAAGATCTCTCTGTCTCTACCTAATTCTGCCATTCAAATAAATAAAATAAAATGTTAACAAACAAAAATTCATTGACTCTTTAGATGAGAGTCCCTCACTACTGGAGAACTCACCCCACTGCTCACCCCATTGAAGACAAAGTTGGCCATGTGGGATGTTTATGGCCAATGGAATGTGAGCATAAATGGAATATGTCTCTTCCAAGTAGAAGCTTTATGTACAGTGACCAGCTCTCTCAGTTCTCCCAGTTGATTTTAACATTGAAGTTTAGCTCCCAGGAGGGCCTCAGTCCTGGGTAAACTGGAATAGTTTGTCACCCTGGATTTAAGAGTCATTATGTGCCCAACCATTTTCATTTTTCCTTTTCCATGGGACCAAGGGACCAAGAAAGTCCTACTTGCATTGTAGGCTAAATGGGGTTTAAAAATCCCTATTCCAGGCTCTTGCCTCTTATCTAGAGAGGCATTTTAAGAACAGGCACAAATACAACTTCCAAAATGATGAAGTTTGTTAAAAAGGTGAGGAAGTCACACACACACACACACACACACACACACGTGGGCCCTATCAGGAACAGAGTGGGCAGGGAAGAGAAAAGATAGGAAAGTGAGAAGCGAGAGGAGAGTGGGGAGTCTAGAGAGGAGAGAGGAGATATGGGAGAAAGGGGAGAGGGAAGACAGGACATGGGACAGAAGAGGAGAAGGAGAGAACTTCAATACCCTGCTCCTCCATGTCTGTGAGAACAGGCCCCTCCTGGATGCCAGCATCTTAGGAGTTTGGAAAGGGGTGTGGTTACATGGCACAGCCCCCAGGTCAGGAGTGGTGCATCCTGCTGAGGGGATCATATGATTGACAGGTGGGAATATAGTATTATATGAAGAGGGAGAGGTGTGGCTTCCAGCTCTAATCTAGCTACCTGCCTTATCCCATATTAGTGGAAGCCTTTCCTGAGCTTTGGTCACAGAATGAAGAGGAGACATGGCTGACTTCTATGCACTTGTAATGCAAACAAGAAATATGTCTTTGGGGTGAAGCCAAGCCCCTGCTCTTAACGCCCTTGATTCAGACTTTTTCAGGCTCCAGTATCTCTGTCTTGCCTTGCAGCTCCTCTGTAAAGAGTAACTCATTGAATTAATGGAGTGACACAAAAGTAAATCTAGAGCCAAGACCCTGAGTCACGGAAACACAGATCACCCCTCTAGCTAACATCTGAATGCCAGCCTCTGTTCTGAGAGCTTTGCAGGGACCCACAGGTTCTGAGCAAATGCCCAGTCCACCCTCAGACACAGACCAGACCCCACTTTGCCATTTCAAAGGAAACACACCAGCTCCATATCACTGACCTATCAAGGGAGGCCACACATACTGTGGACGAACCAGAGGTCCACACATAAGCTGATTAAGCATGGCTCAGCCCCTACTTTAAACTATGATTCACTGTCTCTAATCCCTCCAGAGTCAAGATTGAGCCACAGCTGCCTGACTCCTTACTCTGCTCGTTGCAAATGAACTTTCTTCCATGGCACTGCCAGTAATTGGCTTGCTGTGCATGGTGAGCAGCCCAGTTTTGGGGCTTCTATAACAATTCCCCAAACTGTTTTGGGGAGTTCTATAATAGTTGTGATGAAGTCACTTTCTGAGTTACCCAGAACAAAGGAGTCCACTCAGAAAATTCCCTCCTCTACAGTGAGCAGCAGTGTGGAATGGAGTGATCCCACAATTAATCTATTATCAGATTTACGGGAAACTTTCAAAAAGGGACCTTGGTGTGTCCTGAGACCTAGTTAATTAGAAATTTGGGTAGGATACCTGAGTAAACTAGTTAAAACAAAACAAAAAAAAATCAATTTGTTGATTTGCTTATCAGCCTAAGGCAGTGCTGCTCAAACCTTCATCCACATGGGATGCATTTTTTGGGGTGTTGCCACAACAAACCCGATTCAGCAGGCCTGGGTGTCACCTGAGGTCTTGCATTTCTAACATCATGCTGCTGATGCTACAGAGTTGTGGATCACACTGAAAAGCAAGGCCTCAGGGCAGTAGTTCTCAAGCATGAGACACCTGGAAGGCTTGTGAAATCCAATTGCTGGGCCCTATCCCAGAGGTGAAGACTTAGTAGGTAAGATCTACACTCTTATTGTTAGGGAAGTTCCTCGGTATTTCTGAAGCTGCTACTCTAAGGACAACACTGAGAGAACAATGGTGCTAGGAGAAGGAATATGGGCTTTGGAACCAGTAGAGCTGAGTTAAGTTCCATCCCAGCAAATTCCTTACTTTGGTTCTCCACTCTCTACATTAGAATCCCCTGAAGAACTTAATCCAGATCACAATGATCTTTCCAGATCAAATTAAGAAAAACTCGAGTAAGACCCAGGTCAGCTGTTTTAGCAAATTCCTCAGGTACCCTAATGTGTAGCCTGGTGGCAAACCACTGAAATACTTTGGGCCAATCTTCCTACCCGAAAATGAAGATTTTCTGAGGATTAAGTAAAACGAAAATGGGAAGAATCTGGCGTGAGGCAGGCACCGAGTGTGCTGCTGTTTCTCCTGTGCTTTTTCATCCTTCCTCTCCACCGTGGCCTGTACAACACCCGCCCACCTAAAGAAAAAGAAAAGCACCTCATAGCTTTTGCCATTTTCTTCTGGATCACTGCGTCCTCTGACCAGCATCTGAAGTCTCTTTCCCACTAGCTCCTCCTCCTCTGTCTTTTATTTTATTTTTTAATTTTTTTAATTTTTTTAATTTTCTATTTAGTTAATATAAAATTTCCAAAGTAGAGTTAATGGATTACAATGGCTTCCCCCACCATAATTTCCCTCCCACTCACACCCCTCTTATCTCCCGCTCCCTCTCCCATTCCATTCACATCAAGATTTATTTTCAATTATCTTTATATGCAGAAGATTGATTTAGTAGATATTAAGTAAAGATTTCATCAGTTACAACCCACACAAAAACACAAAGTGTAAACTACTGTTTCAGTACTAGTTATAGCATTACTTCACATTGGACAACACACTAAGGACAGATCCCACATGAGAAGTAAGTACACAGTGACTCCTGTTGTTAACTTAAAAAATTGACACTCTTGTTAAAGGCCTCAGTAATCTCCCTAGGCTCTAGTCATGAGTTGCCAAGGCTATGGAAGCCTTTTGAGTTTGCTGACTTTGATCTTATTCCGACAGGCTCATAGTCAAAGAGGAAGTTCTCTCCTCCCTTCAGAGAAAGGTACCTCCTTCTTTGATGGAGCCCCGTTATTTCCACTGGGATCTCACTCGCAGAGATCTTTCATTTAGGTCTTCTTCTTCTTTTTTTCCAGAGTGTCTTGGCTTTCCATCAACATCTATCCTTGAAAGAAATGTACAATGGGGGAGAAGGGTTATTGGCACTTACATACTGGAAAAATACCTTGGTAGTCATTGCGATGAACCATTGTGTTGTGTAGATAGATCATGAAGTTGATGATGATGATGATGATTATAGATAGATAACAATGAGATAATAGAAAGAGGTATTTTAATTCATAGTTTTCTCATATAATCTTTGTCACAGTGAATGAAACAGAAATGTAAACAATACTTTCTTTGAATTGACTTTGTTTAATCAGATATCCATGTTTCAGAATTATGTTTATGAAATGGATTTTCTATTTACTTCCTTGGCCACTTCCTAAATTCTAACTATACTCAGATATGAAGTAGGATAAAGAGACATTAAGCTACCATGGCACAATTATTACCATGATGGCTTCTGGGCATATTTATTTCCCTTGTAGAACATAATCCTGGTGATCAGGGTACCTACTGGGCTTCTCTGTGTACCTGCCACATACTCAGAACTTGAGTGATAAACCCTGCAGAGATGTTCTCTGTGCTCACTGACATGCGGACTTGAGCCATTCTCCTTGGACAATGAGAAAGCATTGGGATCCACTGGGCTCCATTTTGAGGTATCAGGAAAATGCAGAGATCATCTATATGAGTACATCATGAATACTTTAAACAATTACCACAATCTTACTGGTTTAAGAAAGCACAAGATTTCATTGCAAATGCTCAGATTTCATTTTTTATCACTGAGTTTGGAGAATTCTTTATATATTACATATACCAGTCCTCTGATCGCTAGGTGATTTGTAAATATCATCTCAAGCTGAACATATTATTTTTTCATTCTATGTCAAATTTACTTCACATAATAAAAATATTCATTTTTTATGAAATACAAAAAAGAAACCACACTTTTTTCCCTCTTGAAGTTCCAAAATGAGTCTTACAGGGCTATAGCAAGATATTGGTAGAACCAGTTCCATTTTGTGGCTCCTTAGAAGGAACAACCACCTGGTGCAAGGGTTGCGGAGATCATCAAGCTGAAAAATACCCTATCAGCATCCAAAATATCTGAAATTGAAACTCTGTGCCTGCCTGGAATTAGAACCCCTAATTTACTTCCAGATATTGGGCTTGAGACAATGGGATTTGCTAGCTATGAGTTCTTAGGCATCATTTCTTGCTCACAGTTCAGCCAAAATCATGCTCTACTGGCCCCCCAAAATCAAGAAGGCCCAGTTTTGTGAAAACTGAGATTATGATGTTTAAGTATTGAAGAGGATCATAAACTCTGGATCATCAGAAGAGAGAAAGTCTTTTAGCATGTGTGATGCAATTTCATAATTTCAGCTACACTGGAGTGCCTGAACCATTGGTATTCTTGGTCCCCCATTTTGAACTTCATGGCTTTGACTTCCCCCATCTGGAGGAGAACCAAGCAGATGATATCCTTGCTCACAAGCTCGTAACTTTTGTATTCCTGTTGCATATTTTGAAGCTGTCATTGAGATAAGCATAAAATGCTTCCAAGATCAGATATGGCTCCAATTCCTAAATTTGGTGAATTCAGCATCCACCCTTTTCAATTGTTTGATTTCTCAGAACAGTAGAAGGGTTTGAAGTTTTATTGAGGCCATCTTGGTTTGTCAGCATGATGAGTATATTGAAGAGATTTCTCAGAATATGGGTACCTCTATGTATCTGATCAAGAACTACACCACTTCTTCAGTTTTGTGTCATGAAAGAGGGCAGTAGAGCTGCAATACCATGACATGGTTAGACTCCTTCTACTTGGTGCAAGAGATACCTGTATATACTTCCATTTTTAAAAATCTAATTGATATGTTTGAATTTCCTTGATACAGCAATTGATGATGCTAAAATTAGCTTGCAGAAAAGATTTTAAAACCTGAAGTCTAAGGATAAAGTAGGAGTTTGGCATTATGCCAGCGTATATTACGAATAGGTTCCAGGTTATGTGTTTTCAGGATCCAGGGCCTTAAACATAACCTATCAGGTTGATCTTTTTTACTATGGAAAGAATGTCTGCTCAGCAGATGGGATAGAACTCCACATTGACACCTCACTCTTGTGCATGGGTGATTTCAGTTTTTCCTATATTACCTCATCTATTTTGTTGTACCATAAACATAATACTGTTACTTTCCATGAATCTCCATGTCTTAAGTAATATGTTGTTGCAAAACTTCCTGACGAGACAAACATTTTGGTTAAAAAGAAAGACGGTTGTGTCTGGTGTTTTTTTGTGAATTATTTTCCCATATCCCAATCATCATCCTAATAGTTTCCTTCCCATTACAGTACATGATGTACAGTTTGAGGACAGGGTATCTAGTGGGGTTAGCCAGCAAGAAGGAAGGGAATCTTAAAGGAGAATGAGAATATAGGATGTCATGGTTCCAGATACGTTTGGGAAAAAAGAGTGAAATTAAATCAAATTGACATCTATAATTCTGGACATTTCTCAACACAGGACAGAGAGACCAGTAACAGGGCATAGTAAGAGGTAAATAATATTAGATTCATGACAAGTTCAGAAGGAGAATGTAAATCAAAGAAGGTGTTGAACTGGGATGAAAGAGAAAAGTATAGTGTTTCTTTCCAATCCAAGCAATTTACTTCAAAGCTTGTAAGCAGAACTTAGTAAGCAGTAACTGTAACTTTCTCAAGCAATGGCAGTTCCTATTCCTGCTATCACAGGAATGGTCCATGAAACATTCCCTCTCTTCTTTTCCTCATCACTGGTGTATGTTGAGAACTATACAGTAATCTGCGCAAAAGGTTGGCAGTAAGTTAGATCTATTGTCACTCCAGAGCCTCTCCCTAGGTAAGAGAGGACATGAGTATGGCCACAATAAATTTGGCCCCTTTCTGCTCCCTCCTTTCTACTGCTCCCTCCTTTCTCCCTCCCTCCTACTGGAAAGGACTCCAGTAGGACAGAAGGGCATGCATTGGAGAGATCCAAATCACCGTATTTGCTATTTTATATTTAACAGTTACAATAGGCTTATCTTCCCTCCATTTTCTACTTGGAAAATGGAGAAGCAAAAAGGGGTATAGTTACTTGGCAAGGACCCCAATCATAGCCAGCCCCCTCCAGCTGTCAGCCACATCCCAGTTACCTTCACCACATACTCTGCAATTCACCTGACCAGGGACATATTCTGTGGATCTGCCTTCAACACAAATTGTGGTAGCAGAGGGTCAGGGTATCTCAGGCAACCTGACTGGTTGATCCTACCTGCCTCAGCCCCATTCAAATATCTGTCACAACAGTTGGAATGAGGTCAGACCAAAAATTCTATATCTTCTCAGAGATACATCAAGCAGGTTTTTATCACGGGACTCTCTCAACTTTCACTTGGGAGGGGACTCCAAAGGTCCACCTCTGGTTGGCCCATTGACATGGGAAATCAGGGGCTTCCCTGGGTATGAAGGGACCATATTTTTCTTTGTCCATTACATGAAAGTATTTGAGATCTGGACAGATACAACCCACTGAGAATCTCTTAAGTCCTTAAATAATTCTCCTCATCTACCATCATATTGTGTCACTGACACCTGAGACCCAGGTAAGAATCTTATAATTTTGATGGATAGTGTGTGTGGAAGGGCAATATGAGCTATTAAAAGCAAACATATGTATCTCCCTCCAGGAATGTTCCTTGTATCCAATGTTGGATACAATGCTGACAACCTGGCCTGTGCACTTACTCTGTCATTTCCATCCTTGATGCAGGCAGGTTACCACCTTCTCATGGAGGTACAATACACACAGAAAAACAGCAAGGGACAAGATTTCTAAGCAATTACTCAGTTATTTTGTGGAATAAGGGAAGTCTTTACTACTATATCTATGCAACAGCCTGCAGGATGGATCAGCATGGAGACCAGAGACCTGAGAATGCTGTAAAATCCCCACTTCAAAGGCCAGCTAACATGACTACATATAATTAGCAGTGTCCATGAATTCTAAAGATCTACTGAGTAACCATGATCAAATCCATCTCACTTCCTCTAGTCCCAGACAGTACATTACAAGGATTTTTCAAGTATATTTTTACTAAAATTTAAAAGCTTACATCTGGCCCAGTGCTTCTTGCAGCCTCACTCCTTCTTCTTCACTGCAAACCCCTTTCTTTATCTCCTAGCCTCTACTCTACCTTGATGATAAGATTTCTGTTAAGTGCACTGCCCTTCACACAGACTTACAAATTTTTGGAAGCTGTTCCTCTTAAGAGAAGAGAATGATGCATTTAAGGGGAATGGGAAAGCATGTGGGTTCAAATTCCTTTCATGGGAGAATGCATGGGATACAAACTACTCACATGAGTTTCCAACTGCATTGCTTTAATTCCTAAGGGCCACATAAGACTACAGAGGGGAGTTCTCAAGTTGATCACTTCAGCCCATCCCAACTTTAAGTGAACCGTTTATTCGGACCATAAAGAGTTCAATTGGACAATGTGTTCTATTTCTTTGTGATTAAGTACTCAATTTGCAAGTGCTCAATTTGTAAATGATCTGTGCCTTCTAGTCAAGAAGTAGTGAGGCTGTATCCTTGGCATGAGATCCTAGGCCATCTCAGAGACTGCCCTCACCAGCCTATTCCTGGTCCCTGATAGTTCCCAGGATTGCATAGGAGGGAATGTTCAGGCTGTTTTGGGAGGTCTCTGGTGCACCCCAGTTGTCTCATGTAGAGAACATCCATATTAAGACTTCTTCCCATGTCTTCTTCAGATGATTAATTTGGGTTCTCTGTGGAGCAGAGAGGTGATGTAGAGAAAGGGCAAATTCCTGAGGATCAATTACTCCTAGGTAGGGAAAGGAATAAATCATGAAGTGAGTCCTGCCTGCTCCAGGCTTAGCCCAGTAACCTGACATCCTCCACCTGCATTGTACAGATGTCCAGAGAGTCTGAGGAGAGCACAGAGAGTACACAGTAAGCAACACTAACAAGTAGGAGAATTTGGGTTTATCTTAAGCAATGAGCATAAGTTGGAATGTAGCACCCACTTTGAGACATACGAGTGAGGGTCAACATGCCCGTCCCTAACAGGAAGTGACCCAGGATAGGCCATCTCAAGCTAGAATGATAGAAAGTGTGGGCAGTAAGGGACACCTAGCAGGTTCCAGGTGACCAGATGCCCCAAATCGAAGATATGGTGCTGGGGGCAGGTAAAGTGAACAGAGGCAGGGGAGGGCTTTTCACTCCTTACATTTTGTGTAGTCTAGGTCTCTCAGTTTGACCCCTCTAAAGATAGGTCAAAACATCTCTAAAACTCTGTGTCCCTGCTACCACTGGCTGAACTGATCCAGCAAGGTTGAGTGGGTTTTAGTCAAAAGACTAACAATAGATTCTGGAAAGGATGGGGGAAAAAGGGACACTAACCCACTGTTAGTGGGAATTCAAACTGGTTAAGCCACTATGGAAGTCAGTCTGGAGATTCCTCAGAAACCTAAATATAACCCTACCATTCAACCCAGCCATCCCACTCCTTGGAATTTACCCAAAGGAAATGAAATTGGCAAACAAACAAGCTGTCTGCACATTAATGTTTATTGCAGCTCAATTCACAAGAGCTAAGACCTGGAACCAACCCAAATGCCCATCAACAGTAGACTGGATAAAGAAAGTATGGGACATGTACTCTATAGAATACTATACAGGAGTCAAAAACAATGAAACCCAGTCATTTGCAACAAGATGGAGGAATTTGGAACACATTATGCTGAGTGAATTAAGCCAGTCCCAAAGGGAAAAATATCGTATGTTCTCCCTGATCGGCAACAACTAACTGAACACCAAAGGGGGAACTTGTTCACGTGAATTGGACACTATGAGAAACAGTGACTTCATCAACTCTTGTCCTGACTGTTGATGTACAATATAATACTTTATCCATTTTAGTATATTTTTGTTCTAGTACTATTGGTTGAACTCTATAATTAACACACAATTATCCTTAGGTGCATAGATTTTAACTGAAAAGTGATCCCTGTTGGGAATTTGGAAAACATTATGCTGAGTGAAATAAGCCAGTCCCAAAGGGACAAATACCATATGTTCTCCCTGATCGGTGACAACTACCTGAGCACCAAAAAGGAAACCTGTTGAAGTGAAATGAACAATATGAGAAACGGTGACTTGATCAGCCCTTGCCCTGACTGTTGATGAACAACTTAATACGTTATCCCTCTTAGTATTTAGTATTAAGTATTCTACTTAATACTTTGGGTGAATACTGTAATCAATACACAATTATTCTTAAGTGCTGAAACTTAACTGAAAAGTGATCACTGTTAAATATAAGAGTGGGAATAAGAGAGGGAAGAGATGTGCAATTCGGGACATGCTCAAGCTGACTTACCTCAAACAGTAGAGTTAGAAACATACCAGGGGGCCGGCGCCGTGGCTCAATAGGCTAATCCTCCACCTTGCGGCGCCGGCACACCGGGTTCTAGTCCCGGTTGGGGCGCCGGATTCTGTACCGGTTGCCCCTCTTCCAGGCCAGCTCTCTGCTATGGCCAGGGAGTGCAGTGGAGGATGGCCCAGGTGCTTGGGCCCTGCACCCCATGGGAGACCAGGAAAAGCACCTGGATCCTGGCTCCTGCCATCGGATCAGCGCGGTGCGCCGGCTGCAGCGGCAGCCATTGGAGGGTGAACCAACGGCAAAGGAAGACCTTTCTCTCTCTGTCTCTCTCTCTCACTGTCCACTCTGCCTGTCAAAAATTAAAAAAAAGAAACATACCAGGGGATTCCAATTCAATCCCATCAAGCTGGCAATGTACCAATGCCATCTCACTAGTCCCAGTGATCAATTTCTGTTCACAATTGACCATAATGATAGGACTAAGAGCCAAAGGGAGCACATAAACAAGACTAGTGTCTGCAAATACTAGCTGATAGAATAAAAAAGGGAGATAATGATGCAACATGGGAAGTGAGATACTCAGCAGACACATAGAATGGCAGATGTCCTAAATAGCACTCTGGCCTCAGAATCAGCACTTAAGGCACGCGGATCTGGCTGAAAAGCCCATGAGAGTATTTCAGGCATGGAAAGCCAAGACACTCTAGCAAAAAAAAAATGACCTAAATGAAAGATCTCTGCAAGTGAGATCCCAGTGGAAAGAACGTGTCATCAAAGAAGGAGGTACCTTTCTCTGAAGGGAGGAGAGAACTTCCACTTTGACTACGACCTTGCCTAAATATGATCAGAGTTGGTGAACTCAAAAGGCTTCCACAGCTTTGGCACCTCATGACAAGAGCCTAGGGTGATTACTGATGCCACAAACAAGAGTGTCAGTTGGTTAAGTCAACAACAGGAGTCACTGTGCACTTACTCCTCATGTAGGATCTCTGTCCTTAACGTGCTGTACAGTGTGATTTAATGCTATAACGAGTACTCAAACAGTATTTTTCACTTTGTGTTTCTATGTGGGTGCAAACTGTTGAAATCTTTACTTAATGTATGCTAAACTGATCTTCTGTATATAAAGAGAATTGAAAATGAATCTTGATGTGAATGGAAGGGGCGAGGGAGTGGGAAAGGGGAGGGTTGCGAGTGGGAGGGAAGTTATGGTGGGGAAGCCATTGTAATCCATAAGCTGTCCTTTGGAAATTCATATTCATTAAATAAAAGTAAAAAAAAAAGACTGAAAGAGAGAATCTTCCATCTGCTGGTTCACTCTTCAAATGGCTACAATGGCCAGAGCAGGCATAATCTGAAGCTAGGATCCAGGGGCTTCTTCCAAGTCCCTCATATTGGTGCAGGGGATCAAGTATTTAGGCAATCTTCTGCTACCTTCCCAAGACATGAACTTGTGCTCCTATTGCACATTCGCACCACAGACGGCGGCTTTACCCACTATGCCACAGAACCCTTCCTGAGAATTGTTTTTCTTTCCCCCTGAAACTTAGGTGTCTAATGTTATCCTTTTCAATTAGATATCTACTTTGCCTGTGTTCATTTATTGTAAAGGCTGTTGTTTTTATACTACAATCTACCATTTCATACCCTTGCTAAAAAAATCACCATAAAAGTTTCCATTGACTATTAAAATTTATTCTATTGGTCTGCTTGAATTTAGCCTTAATACCAGTAACTCAGGTTTGATAGCTGTTATTTTGTAATAAAAATGTGTACCTGTCTATTTAAATCCCAAGATTTAGTTATGCCTTTTAAATGAAAGGGATACAAATTGTAAAGGATCAAGTCAAATTATCACTGTAAATGACGTGATCCTATACATAGGGAAACTAAAAGACTCCACTAAGAGACTACTGGAACCCATGAGAAAATCTGATAATGTTGAAGAATATGCAATGCATTGGAATTGTGTGCATATATATTTACTACAATCACATCTTCCTGTTGAACTGATTCCTTAGTCAATATATAATGTTCTCCTTTGTCACTTTTAACAGTTTCTGTGTTAAATTCTATTTTGTCTGATATGGTGTGGATACACCTCCTTGTTTTTGCTTTCCATTAGCACAGAATACATATTTCTATCCTTTCACTTTCAGCAGCCAGGACTAGAACCAGCAGGCATATGGGAAGCCAGCACTGAAGGAGGAGGCTTAGCTCATTACACCACAGCACCAGCCCCCAGTCTGAATCTTTTAAGAATTAGGCAATTTCAACCAAGATGATTATTAATAATTAATGACTAGCTCCTATCATTTTCCATAAATATTTCCATTTTTGTTTTGGATTTCCTTTGCACTTTTACTCGGAGACTTTCTGCCTTCACATTCTTTCATAATGATGACTATAATACTCTGTTTCTGAGTGTAGCATATCCTTAAGCATCACTTTTAAGACCCTTGTAAGGACAAGTGGTGACAAATTCCTTCAATTTCTGTTTGTTTTGGAGGGCTCTATTTTACCTTCATTTATAAGTGAGAAACTTGCAGGGTATAGTATTCGGGGTTGACAGTTTCTTTCTTTTAGAAGCTGTACAGCATCTCTCCATTCTCTCCTAGCCTGTAGGGTTTCTGATGAGAAGTCAGCTGTTAGTCTAATTGGGGATCCTCTGAAGGTAACCTGGAATTTCTGTCATGAACACTTTAGAATCTTGTCTCCATATTTTGATGTTGAAATATGACTATGTTTTGTGATCAGATAATTCCGATCATGTCTATTAGGGGTTCGGTGTACTTCCTGTATAGGATGCCTCATCTTTCTCTAAATTAAGAGATGTTTTCTACTATTATTTCACTGAAAAGGCCTTCCAATCTATTCTCTTTTTCAATGCCTTCAGGAACTCCTAACATGTATGTTTGTTCATTTAATAATTTCGCATAAATGTCAAACATTATTTTCAGTTCTTTTTTTCTAATTTTTTGTCTGACTGAGTTATTTTCAAGGATTTGTTTTCTAGCACAGATATTCTTTCTTCTAACTCATGAAGTCTCTTGTTGAGGCTTCTGGAATATTTTCTAGTTGACATATTGAATTAATCATTTCTAATATTTCCATTTAATTTGTCTTCAATATCTCTCTTGGCAAAATTTTTTATTCATATTGTGTATTTATTTATTTATCTCAAAAATTTGTTCCTTCATGTTCTGAGTAATCTTATCATTCTTTTGAATTCATTTTTCTGGCATTTCATTAATCTCTTCATCTTCATATTATAATAGTGAAGCGTTCTGTGCTCCTTTTGAAGAGTCATATTGTCTTCTTGTTCTTGTTTCTAGAATTTCTGTGTTTATTTGTGTGCATTTGTGGAGACACTTAAAGTTTTTCTCCTCTAATGGATTTTTTCTTTGAACTATAGCTCTGTGACTGAGTGGAGCATTTGTTCCTTCTGTGGATATCCAGAGGCATGTGATGGGTGGGGCCACAGAGCTCTGACAAGTGCTCAAGTATTGGGTGAGATTACAGAGTGGCATATAAGTCAGGCAAGGTAGATCTCCTCTATTGTCAGTTGAGAGGTAGGGTAGGTAGATCATCTCTTAAGGCATAGTACAGCCTCTCCTCCTCTATTCCATGGTGATAAGTGCCTGTGGTTATCCCACAGTGGCTACAGTCCACAGCTATACAGATGCATGAACTGCACAAAGGATCTATGGAGTCCTCAGTTTGAGCATGGAACCCTCTGCCATGACCCTCTCCAGGCAGTAGAGGAGCTCTGAGCCTCTGAGTCAAGGCTTAATGATTGCCCAGAGACCCAGATGCACCCCATGCCCTTTCAGGTAGTAACAGAATTCCCACAGTCATAGCATGCAAGGCTCCTATGGTCACAGGGTGCTGGGGATCTACTCTGTCCTGTCCTATCCAAGAAGAAAATAAGGGCATCCCCAAAGCCAGATGCATGTGAGTGCTCCACCTTTCAGTTAGGACAACACAACCTGTAATAGCATGGGGGGGAGGATGTGAGTGCCTCATAGCCCTAAGTGGGTGCACCACTCCCTGCTAAACCTCTAGACCAGACTCAGAGTCAACAGGGAACACAGATTGATCCCTCTGATAAAATTGTCTAGTCCCATGTGTAGGATCTGTTACAAACTCTTCTGGGTTTATGGTGATGATTTCTCCCTTCTGGTCATAGGGAATCTTTGTGGAGTGATGCTTTCCTTTCATAAAGTAATATGGATACCCTACCCACCTTAGGAACAAAGTCAGTGTGGTACACAAGGTTCTTTCTCAGGTAATATTGTAAATATAGATGCTGTTACAGTCTGAAATTGCTTTCAGAACCTGGTATCTCTTCCAGCTCCCAGCTGCAAGAGTTATGTGTGGTGTTTATGTTCACTGTTGCATGTGTTTGCTGTTCACAGTGCTCCATGGCATATCTGTCCTTTCTGTGGAATTTCCACTGCAAACACCTCTCAACCTCTGCCCAGGAATGCACGTCCTTTGCTTTACTTCTGCTATCTTCTCCTTTTCAAAATCAGCAAGTCTTTTCCCTATTCAGCCATATTGAAATCACCTTGTTTTTCTTGCACAAAAGAAATGCCAGACAGTCATTGGATTTGATTCAGACAATGAAAGTAGGTCTTCTATATGCTCAATAGATATATCTTCACCTGAACAGTTTTTCAGGGTCTTCATTTAGATGATGAATTCAAGGCATTCAAGGATTCACTATTTTGTACTCAGCTCACTTGTGAAAGGTTGATGTCTCCATATGAATGTGGTGATTCCCTAAGTAAGATTTGTTGGTCCTCCAATATACTCTTTACATTTTTTTTTTAAATTATGCCATGTGAAATTAAAGCTAGTTCTTTTTTGTAATGTGGAGAATTTAATTTCATTTTCTTGAGCAGTTCCCTCAGTAAATATCTCATTATTTAGTAGACTGGAAAAAATGGAAATTATTTTCTTGTTCCTAAACTTACAGATGAAGCCTAGAATCTTTCACTACTCCATATGTTTTTGGTTATAGGTTTTCACATTAGATTTTCAGGTGATCTCATGAGCTTCTTGGAGTCTTATCAATAATGTATAAGAATATGTCTACTGGTTTTCTTTAACTCTTAAAATTATAATTTTGCTCCTTCATTTAAATATTTTGCATTACCTCAATTGTCTTTGATAGTATGAAGTGTTAAATTTGAAAAACAAAATCAAATACTTGATTATAATAATGTATAATAATTTTTATATTTTACTGGGTCCAGTGTGTTAGTATTTGTAAAGGTTACTATTTGTTTTCATGTGGAATATTGGTCCATTGTCTTCTTTTTCTGTAATGCTTTTTAAAATATATTTATTTATTTGAAAATTGAGAGAAAGAGATAGAATATGAATCTTCCACTTACTTATTCACTCTCTACAATGGACTGTGCTGGTTAAGACAAGATGTAGAGCCTGGAATTTCATCTGTGTCTCTCATGTAAATTTCAGGGGCCCAAGTACTTTAGATGTCATTCACTACATTCTAGGTACGTTAAAAAGGGCTGGGTCTGAATCAGAGAAGCAAGAACATGAACTCGCACTCTGATATGGGATGCCAGCCTTACAAACTTTATCTTAACTGGCTGCACAACAAAGTAACTTGTGATGCTTTTGTTCAGCTTTGGTATCATGGTAATATTGACCAAGTACAATGAATTAGGAAGTCTAAACCGTTTTATTTCTGGATACTTTTTTGCAAAAAATGGCTATTTAGTTTTCATTAAATGTGAAAATTCATCATTTAGATATTTGACTTTGGAATTTTGGAGGGAAATATTTTAACTAATATTTAATTGTTAATTGACTATAAATTCTTTCCTAAGTGTATTTTCTTCCCCATGTACTCTATTTCTTCAGAAAAAGAAAACCCACCCTTTTACTCATGTGTTTTATAGGCACAGAAATAGAGACTGTGAAATAGAGTGAGAGGCAAGCTCCCATGTACTGGTTAACTCCTCAGTTTCCTGAAATGGCTGTGAGGTCCTGAGCTGAGAACTCAATGCAGGTGGAACCATAACTGAGGAGTTAGAAGCCGCAGCAAGAATTAATCCCAAGTAACCCAAAAAAGGAAATGATTATTCTGTGTAGATTCTACTTGCCCATTTCTAAATGCCCATCCAGGTTATATATCCAATTTCTTGAGTTTATTTTAATAATTTGTGCAGATCACATTTTTCCTAATTGATAATATTCTCTTGTAATACATTTTCCAGGGAGGTGAACTGTAGAAACTGGAAACAAAAATAAGCAAGGCTATATCCAATCAATGAGTCACTGAAAATGTTCGTTGTAGCATAAAAAATATGCATATAACTGAGGTCTTTAACAAACATATTTATTGTGCAAACAAGTGAGTTCCTCAATATATATAAAAGCAGGAAAGTCTCCATTTATATTTGTGTTTAGATAAAGGTAATGTGTTTACATCATTTTTTTTTTGACAGAGTGGACAGTGAGAGAGAGAGACAGGGAGAAAAGTCTTCCTTTTTGCCGTTGGTTCACCCTCCAATGTCCGCTGCGGCTGGCACACCATGCTGATCCGAAGCCAGGAGCCAGGTGCTTCTCCTGGTCTCCCATGGGGTGCAGGACCCAAGCACTTGGGCCATCCTCCACTGCACTCCCAGGCCACAGCAGAGAGCTGGCCTGGAAGAGGGGCAACTGGGACAGAAACCGGCACCCCGACCGGGACTAGAACCCGGTGTGCCAGCGCCGCAAGGCAGAGGATTAGCCTATTGAGCTGGGGCGCCGGCTTACATCATATTTTAAACAATACTAAAATAAGACAGAAAAATATGTAAATGACAGAAAATGTGAAATACTAGTGTAATTGAAGAATGCTATGAACAAAAGATAATTTGAGAATCAGTTTGGTTATTAATCAGCACTCATTATGTATTCAGCACTACTCCACACTTGGACACAATTATTGATATAATTTCTAAGAGTTTAAAATGAATAACCCAAAGTTTGAAAGTAAGCTGATGTATTTTTAATCATAGTGACATTTATATGATAATGAAATCAGTATTTGGATATATAATAGACAAATAATAAATAAATGAACAGAGGGAACACATTCCACTTCATGGAGTGATGCCATCTCTAATTCCAGAATCAAAAAAAAGTCAATTATAGAAATAAGTGACAAGTATTTAAGGTCAATTGAGAGAATGCAGATTTTTTAAAATAAAGATAAAAATACTGGCCAGCACCGTGGCTCACTAGGCTAATCCTCCACCTTGCAGCGCCAGCACACCAGGTTCTAGTCCCGGTCGGGGCACCGGATTCTGTCCTGGTTGCCTCTTTTCCAGGCCAGCTCTCTGCTGTGGCCAGGGAGTGCAGTGGAGGATGGCCCAAGTGCTTGGGCCCTGCACCCCATGGGAGACCAGGAGAAGCACCTGGCTCCTGGCTTCGGATCAGCGTGGTGCGCCAGCCGCAGTGCACTGGCCGTGGTGGCCATGGAGGGTAAACCAACAGCAAAAGGAAGACCTTTCTCTCTGTCTCTCTCAATGTCCACTCTGCCTGTCAAAAAATAAAAAACAAAAAAAAATAATAAAAATACCGTGATTGGAAAGATCTGCCCTTGAATGCATGATCACGTAAATACCAGACCATATGTTTCTAGTGACTGCAAAATAATGATAAGAACAATCAAAGAAATGTAACAAGTACTCTATAGCCACAGGCAAAGTTCATCACTTAATTATCTTCTGAAATAAATGAAAAAATCCAAATTCAGACATCTTTACTGTCAAGGAAGTGCTGATAAGCAGACATGTTCAACAAAGATAAAAGACTAGAACTCAGTTAAAAAGGTCTACCAAGACTAGCTTAGTGTTTTAGAAAAAGAAATATGTTGGCTACTGATAGTTAATATCTTCTGCATGGAGTGGTGTGATTTCAAAAATTTTAGAAAATATAAAATAGAATTCAAGCAAAAATAAATATGAACTTTCTACAAATTATTTGAAAATACAGAATATTGGTATATTGGTGTGTTTCAGGTGAAGAGACTGGGGATTTGTAACAAGTTTAACATCTATGTCCTAAAATAACCACATAAAATGTCTTACTGACTTGTACAGTGCTGATATTTGTGCACTTGGGAAAAATAGTATCTACTTTAAAAACTTAAGGTAGACAGGTAAAATGCTCAGGAATATAGAAGAATTCTAAAAATGCAAATAGACTTGGAAGGAACATATGAATAGTTCCCAGAAATGGGAGAAAACCAAGGAAATGACCCAGAGAAGCCATCCACCAAGAAGACAGTGTTCCATTCAGATATGGGTGACCACAAGGACGTCACACCCTTGTGCCCTGTCTGATTGCCATTATGTAAGGGAAATAAACAATAGAAATAAAGTGATTAGTGATATTCAGTTGTGACATATCTATGCATCAGAGCAAAAACATACTTTCTTTTTTTACTTGCAAGAAATAATATGTCAAATTTGGGCCTAAAGAATTTCCATTTGTCTAAATCTACATACAAGAATTATCCTACCATTACGATCAATTGTGAACAGAAATTGATCACTGGGACTAGTGAGATGGCATTGGTACATGCCGCCTTGATGGGATTGAATTGGAATCCCCTGGTATGTTTCTAACTCTACCGTTTGAGGTAAGTCAGCTTGAGCATGTCCTGAATTGCACATCTCTTCCCTCTCTTATTCCCACACTTATATTTAACAGTGATCACTTTTCAGTTAAGCTTCTGCACTTAAGAATAATTGTGTATTGATTACAGTATTCAACCAAAAGTATTAATAGAACAAACAAAAAAATACTAAGAGGGATAACATATTAAGTTGTTCATCAACAGTCAGGGCAAGGGCTGATCAAGTCACCGTTTCTCAGTGTTCATTTCACTTTAACAGGTTTCCTTTTTGGTGCTCAGGTAGTTGTCACCGATCAGGGAGAACATATGGTATTTGTCCCTTTGGGACTGGCTTATTTCACTCAGCATAATGTTTTCCAAATTCCTAACAGGGATCACTTTTCAGTTAAAATTTAAACACCTAAGAATAACCGTGTGTTAATTACAGAGTTCAACCAATGGTACTAGAACAAAAAAATACTAAAATGGATAAAGTATTACATTGTACATCAACAGTCAGGACAAGAGCTGATCAAGTCACTGTTTCTCATAGTGTCCATTTCACTTCAACAAGTTTCCCCTTTGGTGCTCAGTTAGTTGTCGCTGATCAGGGAGAACATATGATATTTGTCCCTTTGGGACTGGCTTAATTAACTCAGCATGATGTTTTCCAAATTCCTCCATCTTGTTGCAAATGATCGGGTTTCACTGTTTTTGACTGCAGTATAGTATTCTATAGAGTACATGTCCCATAATTTCTTTATCCAGTCTACTGTTGATGGGCATTTGCATTGGTTCCAGGTCTTAGCTATTGATCATAATGATAGGACTAAGAACCAAAGGATCACATAAATGACACTAGTGTCTGCAAATAATACCTGATAGAATAAAAAAGGGAGAGAATGATCCAACATGGGAAGTGAGATACACAGCAGACTTATAGAATGGCAGGTGTCCTAAACAGCACTCTGGCCTCAGAATCAGCCCTTAAGGCATGCGGATCCAGCTGAAAAGCCCATGAAAGTATTTCAGGCATGGAAAGCCAAGACACTCTGGGAAAAAAAAAACCTAAATGAAAGATCTCCGTGAGTGAAATCCCAGTGGAAAGAATGGGTCATCAAAGAAGGAGGTACCTTTCTCTGAAGGGAGGAGAGAACTTCCACTTTAACCATGGCCTTGTCTAAATATGATCAGAGTCGGTGAACTCAGGGGGCTTCCATAGCCTTGGCAGCTCATGACAAGAGCCTAGGGTGATTACTGACGCCATAAACAAGAGTGTCAATTTGTTAAGTCAACAACAGGAGTCACTGTGCACTTACTCCTCATGTAGGATCTCTGTCCTTAGTGTGCTGTACATTGAGATTTAATGCTATATCTAGTACTCAAACAGTATTTTTCATTTTATGTTTATGTGTGGGTGCAAACTGTTGAAATCTTTACTTAATGTATGCTAAACTGATCTTCTGTATATAAAGAGAATTGAAAATGAATCTTGATGTGAATGGAAGGGGAGAAGGAGTGGGAAAGGGGAGGGTAGAGGGTGGCAGGGACGTTATGGGGGGGAAGCCATTGTAATCCATAAGCTGTACTTTGGAAAGTTATATTCATTAAATAAAAGTTAAAAATAAAAAAAGAATTATCCTTAAAAATTTTAGTCAATACAATGGAGAAAAATAAACAATAATGTGAAAAAATCAAGAAACTATTTTTGGTAAGCCATAATTGGAAAAGCACCAAAGAGAAAGTAAATAAATGAAAATACTAGAAATGACGTTATGGGGGGAAGCCATTGTAATCCATAAGGTGTACTTTGGAAATTTATATTCATTAAATAAAAGTTTAAAAAAAAATGGGTTAAAATGTAACCTACAAAAAGCTCATGAGACAGCTGGTGAGCTGAGATACTGACAGCAATGAATCTGGTCAAATACAGTGCAGGGACATGAAGTTATAGGATATATGTACATGATAATAGAACAAACAGAAATTTATTTAGGAACACATGGAAAAATTATTGTTGTTTTTGAAAACAACTCATGTTTTATAATGCCTTGGGTTAAAACTCTCAGAAAAATATGAAATATTTCACAGAGAGCTATACATTTTAAAGAACAAACAAACATTTCCATCACACTGTGAATTAGTTCAGAGTTAGTGTGTTGCTAGAGCAACAAAAATTAAATTGAGAAAAACTAGGTAAAATTCCAACTCAGATATATCAGAAAATTTCATAATCCAATAAATTTTATATTTATGAGTTTACACAACTAGTGAATCTGACATGCATATTTCTGAACACATCTACTGTGAATAGTTATGATACAGTAAGATCTAAATTCGAAAGTATGAGATGAGGATTCTCCTAACATTTCAGTGAAACAAATTCTGCTTCTTCCCACCACTGCCTGGTGCTCTCCCTGTGAGAAACCACAGAAACACTCACTCACTCAGGTGAGTCTCCCCTGTAAATCCATGTGAGATGAGGCTCCAAGCTGGGGTTATAAGAAAGGGGTGACATCAGCTCTTTTCCCATAAGGCTCATAATTGTCTCATCACTTATAGAAGAAGGATAGCCTGTTCTTTGGGGTCACTGGGAGTAAGATTCACACAGCGAAAACTAAAATTTCCCAATTAGGAGCAGCTGGCTTCCACAATTTCCCATGTGTGGGCTCATTTCCCGAAGCTATGTGTGTCTATGTGAGTTGCTTTCGCTCAAAGTCCTTGCCAACAGACAGAAGGAAAACAGTAGCCCTCCCTTTGAAATAAGGAGATCATTTAAGGTATCCCCACTGCTTCAGAAGACACCAGCTGGGCTCCACACTTGTTTCCCAGTGGTTTCAGGATCTGAGTAAAATGCAGCAGTACTCTGTACCTCTGTATGAACTAAAAAAAAGTTTTATTCTCAAAGCTTACTCAGGAAAAGTGATATTTCCTCCATGGGACAATATTCTGGGCTACAGCCCCTGCACTGTGACTAGAATGATGTTTGCATTTTCCCTGTCAACAACCTAATTCAGCAGGTTCATTTCTGGAGGACTGAATAATACATCCATTTTTAGCAGCATAATGGGCTGGGAAGTTCACTGACCTGCTCATGGTCACTTACTCAGATTTAAACCGCCAGGCAGTGTGTATTATGAATGCACAGTTATCTCCAACTGTACTCACACTGTTGCTCATTTCACAAACTGGGTTATAGAAAAATGGAATCTTATAAACTAACAAATTCTATATATCTGTAATGCCCAAAAACCTCCTCTTTGCCATAATTCTCCCTCAGGCAAATCTTTACCCCACTGAGCACAGTCAAATCTGTGCCTTGGATGATTATTCTCTAACATTTTGAGTTTAAAATGGTAACATTTGTTTTCTTACTCTAAAAAAAATCTATTTTTAAAAGCAATAATTACAGAGAAATTTGGATGTAGGGAGAGAGGAAATTTGGAAAGAGAGAGAGACACAGTAGGAAAAAGGCCCCATCTGCTGATTCACTCTCAAAATGCTTATAACAACATTGACCCAAAGCTGGGAAGCAGAAACTCAATCCAGTTCTCACATGTGGGTAGCAGAAACCCGATAACTTCAGCAATCACTGTGCCCCACAGGGTGTGCATTTTCAGGAATCTGGAGTCAGGATCTGGGAAAGGAATTAATCCCATAGCATGCAAGAGTCTTAAATGCTAAGTTAAATGCATGATACATAGAGCTGTTTCTTTTTAGCCTAGAGAAGGCTGTCCTTCCCAGGTACTCAGGCTGGAATAGTTCAACCCATTGCTGACCTAAATAGAAGCCTACCCGCCTAGTGTAGTATACATGGGGATTGGTGCACAACGTTTCCTGTTGCCTGCAGTTCACCAGATCTGACTAAAAATTATTCACCTTGTGCACTGCATCAAGGTGTTATGAAGATTTCCTTAAGTTTCCTGGATGGAAAATAATTCAATCCTGGTTGCAGACTGATGCTTATTTTTTACAGTTTTACCAGAGAACTGTATAAGGTTGTGTTATTTATGGTTTTATGAGGGAAATTAACCTAAATATGATGTGAAGATATTTAACAATATCATCCACACTATTTACTGTTGTGCGATATGCATCTCATTTATATTTCACAAAAACCTTTTTAAAAATTATTTTTTTAAGATTTATTTTGTTTATTTGGAAGACAGAGTTACAGAGATAGGAAGAAACAGAAAGAGGTCTTCCACCCCAGATGGCCCCAGTGGCCAGAGCTGGGCTGATCCAAAGCCAGGAGCTTCTTCTGGGTCTCCGAGTTGGGTGCAGGGGCCCCAAGGATTTGGGCCATCTTCAACTTTCCCAGGACATAGCAGAGAGCTGGATCAGAAGAAGAGCAGCCAGGACTGGAACTGGCACCCATTTGAGATGTGAGCACTTCAGGCCAGGGCTTTAACCTGCTAATTTAACTTGGAGTATCACAAGACAAGAATGTGAGTGCAAGGGGTTTCTTTGGGTGATTCTATGGAGCACAGAAGAGATGTGCGAGGAGTGATATGGGCAAGAGGAGGAAGCCAATAAGTAGTATGCTTTGACTGATGTATCATTACTTATAAAAATATTTTAGGAGATTTGTGCCACAACACTAACATCATTACATGTATATAATCTAAGTGTGACTTTTATGGCTCATACTCAGACATGATGCATGATTTTGCTGCTATAGATGCTAGCGATTTTGTATTCTCCAGAGTAATGCATAAGAATGGTAAAATCAGGTGGCAGGTCTCCTCTGCCATATTCCTGAACCAACAGTCCTTTGTAGTGTCCCAAGAGTTTTCCTTAAATACAAGGTTTCAGAGGATGCTAACTCTGCTTGCCTAGGGACCTTACTAGGAGATCCAATGTCTCACATATTTATGATTGTCCGCCTTAGTAAGAATGTTGGCCGCAGGGAATGCAGTCATATCCACAAATAACCAGAAATAAATTTAAGAGAAAACAGTGTTTGGTTATACAAATGTCTAAGAAGGACATGTATGGACAAGATTTCTGCTTTCTTTTCATTTTTCCCATCTGAAATGTACCCTTCTTTCTCCTCTGTCAGTTCCACCCAGGTTACTTGTAGCCTGGATTTGGTCTAATCTTGGATGTCTCAGAAAGTGGAGATTTGTCAACATGAACAGCCCAAGTGAGTCACAGAGTATTCAGAGAGGGCGTAGTGGAGGAAGGAGCTCCTCTGAGGGATTTTGATTGGTTTTCTTCTGTTTTTGTGGGAGCTCAGTGGTGAGCACTGGGGATGTTGGCACATCGGGGATGCTGATGGCACTAGGTTTGGGACCTGTGACCACAGTCAGATATGAAAGGCTTCATTTTTCTCAATGACCCTCCTCATAGCCAGATAAGCTTGATGCATATCCTCTTTGTCTATGGAACAGAATATATGGGGATCTGAATTTATCTACCGTTTCAGAGAAAGAACTGAGTCATCATGGTATCTTCATTAATCCTTCAGTCCTATGACAAAGGAAAATAGTGTGCCTTAAAAAACCACAAAGGGGAAGATTTCATTAATGACTTGCATTTAGGAATGGAATATTTGTTTCAAATGAAAATGAATAAATCTGGGGCCAGCACTGTGGCTTAGCAGGTAAAGCCGCTGCCTGTAGTGTCTGCATCCTACATGGGCACCAGTTAGAGTCCTGGCTGCTCCATTTCTGATCCAGCTCTCTGCTATGGCCTGGGAAAGCAGTAGAAGATGGCCCAAGTTCTTGGGGCCCTGCACCCGAGTGGAGACCCCAGGGGAAGCTCCTGGCTCCTGGCTTCTGATTGCCTCAGCTTCAGCCATTGTGGCCATCTGAGGAGTGAACCATAGGATGGAAGACTTCTCTCTATACCTCTGCCTCTTTGTAACTGTGCCTTTCAAATAAATCAATAAATCTCTAAACCATGAATTGATCAAGTAAAAGAGAAAATAAAATGGCAAAAAATTGAAAACACCACAAGAGAATTAAACAATGTTATATATTTCTACAAGATATGAGGAAAAAAACTGACCTATGACACAAAGTAAAATCAATGATAATGAATTTAAGAGTACAGAAAACATATTTAAAGAGACTGTGTCTTGTAAGACCCAGTTTGAGATGAACAATAGTGAAAATGTTACATATGTCCATTTTTTCAACCAATATGTCAAATGGAAGAGCATAATGTCTGTTTGAAGAAATAAGAATGCTCTAAAATCACATGGTTCCATGGCACGAGAACAAAGGAGAGGGGGATTATAATTTAGCTGAAAGTGAAAAGACACTCTGATTTTGATCTTGGAAAAATGCCAGAAAAACAAGATGGAGTTCCATTCCAGGAAAATAGTTGAAGAGAAGTTTCACTGAAAAGTCTGCAAATAGAAGACAGACTCCATGAAACACCAAGTATTATACAGACACACGGAAGCTTATGGGAAAACACTCGGGATTCTTGCAGCCTGTGTCTGGTGGGGAGGCCATCTTCCAAGAGCTAGGTGAAAGGAATCTATAGAAGCTTGTGCTCCACTTATGATCTTATCTGGGGAAGAGACTCCTGACCCTCCCCTTTACCCTGAAATCAGGCAAGCAAGTAGGCAGTTTCTAGGGGCAATGCTTCCTTCCCCTCCAGCACCACCTTTCTGGAATAAGGGGTTGTGGAGGCAGTAGTGACCTACATGCCGACTTTGAGTCTGAGCAGAGGAGCTGGTGGAGGCAGGGTTTCCCCTTAACTCTGTGTAAGGAGGTCACATTTCTTTCCTTCTGCTCCCCTCAACAAAGTGCCTAGCTCAGGAAGGGCAGCTCTCTCTTTGTACATGGAGTTCGGAGGGCAGAGAATGGATCCCTTTCAGCATGTGACTCTGTGAACCCTGTACTCTGTGATAGTGAGAATTTTGTGACTGAATAGGCCAGGAAACTGATAAAGGCATAGGGTGTGACTGTGTCTTCAGGTAATTACTGAACCTGGCTTCAGAAACTCAGAATTACCTGAGTGCTGGCAATAGAAATTGCAGAGGGCTCCATGCTCTAACTACTGAACACACAGATTCTTTGTTCTGCTCATGTGCCTGAGTTAGGGAGAGGTCCTGGCACAGATAAGCTCATCTTCATACAGAGAAGAACAGAGGCAGTGGTCACACCAGCCAAGGTGATCTGAACCACCCCCACTAAGAGGAGAGCTACTGTGCATAATTTTGGTGTTACTCTGAACTTCTGACCCACCTACAATTCTGAACAGAGCTCCCTGACCCCACCCAGCAACATCTCTAGATATACTCTGAAGATGGTACAAGCATCCCCTTATGCCTTGAGGCACATTCCCAAGAACAAAGACTTCAGAACAAATATCAACACGTGTTTCTCCTGTTGTGTAAAATAAGCACTGAAACACAGGAAACATGCACAAGACAATATGACCCCCCAAAAAGAACACAATAGTACTTTAGTATTAGACTGTGAAGATGAGGAGATTGATGAAATGCCTGAAAAGGAATTCAAAAGATTAATTGTAAGACAACTCAAAACACAAAGAATCAGTTACATGAATTAAAGAATCCTGTGAATTATATGGATGAGAAATTAAGTTATTCTGTGAACAAATGTATATGAAAATCAAATGGAAATATTAGAAATGAAGGATCCAATGTGTCAAGTAAAAAATACAATGTAAGCTAAATAACAGACTCAGTGAAACCAAAGAAGAATATTCAAGCTGGAAAACAAAAATTTTTAAGTATCTCAGACAGACAAGAAGAAGGAGGAGGAGGAGAAGGAGAAGAGAAAGAAAAAGAAGAATTAGAAAAAATTGAAAAATGTTCATGTTAGATAGCATACCATCAAATGACAAAATGTGCATGTTTTACACATTCCTGAAGTAGTGAAAAGGCAGAGTGTCTTATAAAACATATTCAGTGAAAGGAAGCAGAGCTTTTCCCCAGTTTTTCAAAGATGTGAACATCTAAGTAAAGGAAGCACATAGAACCCAAAATGGGCATGATTAGAGAAGATCTGAATCACAGAACTTTAAAACTTTCAAAAATAAAACAAGAAAGAGATCCAAAATTGTGCAAAGGAAGAACAGTAGATTACCTTCAAAGGATCTCCAATTAGATTAAAAACAGATTTCTCATCAAAAATCAGAGAGAAGAGGAGAGAATGGAGAGATATAGGCAAAGTCCTTAAAGAAAAAAAAAAAACCTGTCAGGCCAGATACTGTACCAGGTGAAGCTCTCACTTGTTAATGGTGAAACTGTGGCAAAAAATGACCTAAATGAAAGATCCCTGTGAGTGAGATCCCAGCGGAAAGACTGGGCCATATAGAAGGAGGTACCTTTCTCTGAAGGAAGGAGAGAACTTCCACTTTGACTATGGCCTTGTGCAAATAAGATCGGAGTTGGCAAACTCAAGAGGTTTCCAAGGCCTTGGCAGCTCATGACAAGAGCCTTGGGTGATTACTGAAGTCATAACTAAGACTGTCAATTCTTAAATCAACAACAGGAGTCCCTGTGAACTTACTCCCCATGTAGGATCTCTATCCACCTGAATGTGTTGTACTATGTGAATTAAGGGTATAACTAGTACTCAAACAGTACTTTATACTTTGTGTTTCTGTGTGGGTGCAAACTGTTGAAATCTTTACTTAGTATATACTAAACTGATCTTCTGCATATAAATATAATTGAAAATGAATCTTGATGATGAATGGGATGGAAGAGGGAGTGGGAGAGGGATGGTTGTGGGTGGGAGCATGGTTATGGGGGGGGGAAGCCTCAGTAATCCAAAAGTTGTACTTTGGAAATTTATATTTCTTAAATAAAAGTTTAAAAATGGTGAAATAAAGAACCTCTCAAAAAAACTAGAATTTGAAAGAATTTGTCATCACCCAACCAGCCTTAAAAATTATACTTATGGTCTGCCGCTGTGGTGTAGCACGTAAAGCCACCGCCTGCAGTGCCGGCATCCCATATGGGCACCAGTTCGAGTCCTGGCTGCTCCACTTCCAATCCAGCTCTCTGCTATGGCCTGGGAAAGTAGTAGAAGAGGGCCCAAGTCCTTGGGCCCTGCACCCACATAGGAGACCCAAAAGAAGCTCGTGGCTCTTGGCTTTGGATTGGCGCAGCTCAGGCTATTGCAGCAAATTGGGGAGTGAACCAGCAGATGGAAGACCTCTCTCTCTCTCTCTCTCTCTCCCTCCCTCCCTCCCTCCCCCTCCCTCCCTCTCTGTCTCTCAAATAAATAAATCTTTTTTAAAAAATTGTATCCAACCCAGTGCCCCTTCCAGCTTCATTCCTTCCTATTCTTTCCAAACCATTTGCCCATCACCCAACTTCTTCTTCACCTTAACACAGATTTCTGCTAAGGGCATTGTCTATCACAGATAGGTTCTGAAATTTTTGGAAGCTGTTTCTGTTGAGAGGGGAAAATAGAAATGAGGGCAATAGGTAATTGTGTGAGTTCAAATTATTTTTATTTGTGGACCCATGGATCCGAATTACACAGATGAGTTTACAACTACATTGCTTTATGTTCTCAGTGACCAGAAAGTCTACAGAAGGGAGCTCTCAGTTTGGTCACCTTAGTCCATCCCAACTTTAACTGAACCATTTTTACTTCAAGTCTACAGGGAGTTCTACTTCCACAACATGAGCACTTACAATTTCCTGATTTGGCAAAAGAAAGGAAGAGAGCAAGCAAGAGAGCGTGAGAGCGTGAGAGCGTGAGAGCGAGAGAGCGAGAGCGAGAGAGAGAGAGAGAGAAAGAAAGAAAGAGAGAAAGAGAGAGAGGAAAGAAAGGAAAGAAAGGAAAGAAAGGAAAGAAAGGAAGAAAGGAAGAAAGGAAGAAAGGAAGAAAGGAAGAAAGGAAGAAAGGAAGAAAGGAAGAAAGGAAGAAAGGAAGAAAGGAAGGAAGAAAGAAAGAAAGAAAGAAAGAAAGAAAGAAAGAAAGAAAGAAAGAGAGAGAGAGAGAGAGAGAACCCTGTCTCCTGGATAAGAAAAGTTAGTCCTGAGGCAAAAATCTCGGTGTAGGATTCTACAAAGTCACAGAACACACTCACTAACTTATTCCTAGTCTCTGTTCAGTCCTGGTATTCTAGCACTTCCCAGGATCACTTGGGGGTGGTACTCAGGACTGTAGATGGTCTCAGGTCTACACCAGTGCTCCTATGGGTAGCAGAACATCCATCTGAAATCTTCTCACATCTGTTCTTCAGAAGAGTAATTGGGGTATTCTATGGATCAGAGAGGATGTTGTGAAACACTGACATATTCCCAAGGATCAGGTATTCCTACTGAGGACAAGGAATGGAACATGAAGTGAGAATACATTCCTGCCTACATCAGGCTTAGCCCATTACATTGACATCATTCTATTGCATCATACAGATGCTGAGATCGTTGTAGGAGGGCACAGATGGGACCCGTAAGCAACACAATCACAAATAGGCTTTAACCAAACAAATGATCCTAAGTTGGAAGGTAGCACCAACCACTGGGGCATGAGAATGAAGGTCAGCATGCATGTGCATAACATGAAAAGACCCAGAATATGCCATATTAAGCTAGAATTACACCAAGTGTGGGCAGTGAGGGACATCCGTCAGGTTCCAAGGTGCCTAGGTGGTTCCAGGGTGGCTATGTGAACCAAATGGCAGATATGGTGCTTTTGGAAGGTAAGTGGGCAGCAAATTAAAGGCCTTGTCTTTCTTTCCTTATTTCCCTCCCAAAGTGGTCTGGGTCCCTTGATCTGCCTTCTTTCTAGATGGCAGAAGAATCCCTCTCTCAAACTCTCTGGCCATTTTGCCAGTGACAGACCTGTTCCAGCAAGGTTGATTTGGTTGTAGCATCCCCTGATATTATTTTCCCAATAGACTTTTTTTTTGACAGGCAGAGTGGACAGTGAGAGAGAGAGAGAGAGAGACAGAGAGAAAGGTCTTCCTTTTGCCGTTGGTTCACCCTCCAATGGCCGCCGCAGCCAGCACGCTGCGGCCGGCGCACCGCGCTGATCCGATGGCAGGAGCCAGGAGCCAGGTGCTTTTCCTGGTCTCCCATGGGGTGCAGGGCCCAAGCACCTGGGCCATCCTCCACTGCACTCCGTGGCCACAGCAGAGAGCTGGCCTGGAAGAGGGGCAACCGGGACAGAATCCAGTGCCCCAACCGGGACTAGAACCCGGTGTGCCGATGCCGCTAGGCGGAGGATTAGCCTAGTGAGCCGTGGCACTGGCCTTCCCAATAGACTTTACCCAAATACTGAGGCTCCAGGCATCTTTGGGAATACAGTGCTCCAATTCTGAGTATTCTGGTGGTATGGGTTGGTAAATGTGGGTATCAGATGAATGAGGATGGGCACACGTGGGAATCACCTGCATGAGGGATGATCTCCATATGTTGTCACTGATTCCCAGACTCTTCTCTGCTTTGCTAGTGGAATGGGCCCTCATCCACAACTCTCATTGACCCTTCTACTTTGCAGAAGGAGCATCAAACCTCATTGCTCTCATAGGAAATAGGATGTGTGAGATCCAGGTTCTGTCAGTCCCTTCTCCAACATAGCCTACATATATCTCACACAGTCTCATGGGAACAAAAGAAACATTTTCTAGACCAAAAGTGCATTCGAGCTTATTTTGTTCCTTGGATTTGTCATGATGGCCATCATATGGGAGGCTGCATGCAAATGTAGAGGAGGCTACAAAGGCCTCACATCTGACACAGTGGACATGATCAGCATAGTTTAGCTGTGAGAGACTATCCCCCAGTGGGTAAAGACCCATGTCTGTTGTTCATTGATTTTTGCCAACTGACTCAAACTGCCTGTACAAAAAGGCTTAACATGTATGTGTTGAAGGAATGAACCACACAGAGAATTTTCTCAGATACCTGAAGAGGCTATTTCCCTACTCCAGCACATACAGACCACTTTCTTTTTATATCATGACAAGAACCTCCTGGGATGAATGTGAAATCTGCTGTATAAATGGAGAAACAAGTTGGAATTCTGCGAGCTTTTCCAAACACAGGGGATGTGGGCTACTGAGGCATGAGGAGAATTTCTTTAGGGAAACAAAGAGAAAATCACAAACAGAAATAGCCAGCAGCCTTAGACACAAAGTACCAGGTACATTCCTGTCATGTCTTATGTGACTTAGTTTCTAGAGAATTATGGAAATTTAATCATTGCATCACCCTGATGTTCAGAGGGTGACAACAATTTTCAGAGGGCTATAGTGACATTCCTGAGACATGGAAAGAGAGTGGCAGTCACCACATTCTCTGAAGTGGATGCATACCCATCTACTAAAAGACTAATTCAGAATTCTCATTAGGAATAAAGGACAGTAGAGAAATACAGGATGGTTCTACTTTGGAGGATGTAACTGGGGACTATACAAGCTTCTCCCACATGCCTGGCTGGAGTCCACACCTTATAGATCTCCAAGTACAGATTGGACTCATTTTCCCTCTAGGTGGGTCCAGGAGGAAGATAAATCAGTGTAAGCACAAGTAACCACCAGATAATTGGATTTCTAGGGTGGGAGCCAACTGACCACTGTGCCAAGAATATGAGCAGGTGACTTGTGAAGGAGAAATTCCTTGACGGTGCCAAACAACTGAAGGTGACTCAGTGCATTACTTGAAAAATGAAAAACAATGGATTTTTATTTACCACAAAGATAACAGATTGGCAAAAAAAGAAAGGATACTAACATGAAGGGAAGATAGATCAGCAAAGCGGCTGCATTTGGAAACTGCTGGTCATCACTTAATTGTTCCAGCTCTTTTGGAAGCAATCTGACTGCCTATTAAAATGGTATATATACAGTGACTGGCACTGTAGCACAGTGGAGTATGACACAACTTACAACACCAGCAGCCATATAGGAGTACAAATTTGAATTCCAGCTGTTTCACTTTTTTCAAGATTTATATTATTTTTTGAAAGGCAGAGTTGAGAGATAGAGATAGAGATAGAGATAGAGATAGAGATAGAGATAGAGATAGAGATAGAGATAGAGATAGAATCTCCCATCTGCTGGTTCATTCCCAAAATGGCCACAATGGCTGCAGGTGAGACAATCAGAACCTAGGAACCAGGAACTTCTTCCAGGTCTCCCACATAGGTGCAGAGGCCCAAGGACTGGGGCTATGTTCTGCTGCGTTCCTGGGCACTTTATCAGGGAGCTGGATCAGAAGTGAAGCAGCCAGGATTTGAACAGGAGTCTATATGGGACACGAGTAATGCATGCTGGGGCTTTAACCCACTGCACTACATCACCAGCCCCACCAGCTTCTCTATATCAGTTTAGCTCCCTGCTAATGATCATGCATTGTTTGTGGAAGATGCTCCAGATCCCTGGACCTCTGTCACCCATGTGTGACACCCATGTGGAGTTTCAGGATCTTGGATTCAGCCTGGCCAATGTGGCTGTTTTGGGAGTGAAAGAGTGGATGTAGCATCTCTTTCTCTCTTTGTCTCTGCCTTTCTGTCACTCTGCCATTCAGATAAATAAATGAATCTTTTTAAAAATGTTATATATGCAGATACTCTCACCCAACCTGTGCTTTCCTAGGACTCTATATGGGGATTACTTTGATTATGGGAGGAATTAGGCCCTCTACCCTGCATTTATATGGTGATGTTCTGACATCCAAGTCACTGAGTGTGACATAAGTCCCCTTTGGAATATGGTCCTTAAAAATAATTAATGATAACCCATGGCAGAAAGTTCAGTCAAGGACTGGGCATCATCCTTTC